>NC_048298.1:345976171-346017165 GCF_013100865.1 Trachemys scripta elegans | reverse complement strand
ATGCCCCCTCCTGGGACCCCCCCACCTGTACTCTGACTGCCCAAAGCCTTACACCCCCTACCCCCAGACAGCCCCCCCCGAACTCCTGACCCTCCAACCCTCCCCCCTGCTCCCTGTTTCTTGACTACCCCCGCCCCAGGACCTCCCTGCCGCTTCTCTGGCCCCCTGGTCCCCTTACTGTGCTGCAGAGCAGCGCGCTCGACAGTAGGGGGAGGGGAGCAGGGTCGGAGCTCCAGAGGGCCGGAGGCCTGAGGCGAACGGCCGGCCGCCGATCTGCGAATGCAGGGCGGGGGGAGGGGGGGGGAGGGAGGGAGAGAGAGGAGGGGAGTGGTCTCAAGTTGCAGGGGAGAGGAGGGGGGAAGTGGAGGAGGGGCTCTGGCTGCCGGAGCCCCGTGCGAGTGGCACCATCCAGTCGGCTGCCCTGTAAGCCGCGCACGCTCTGCATGGGGGGGAAATCCGGACATTGAAAAATTCCCCCCGGATGCTATTTTTAACTCAAAAAAGCCGGACATGTCCGGGGAAATCCGGACGAATGGTAACCCTAGGATTGCAGGGGCGTACCCCCAGACCCAACCCCATTCCAGCCCCCATGCACCCACCTCCTCCTCCCACAGGGACCCCAAGTCTGTCTTGCCGGGGAGCCTCCCTGTCTTATTCGCCCAGTGCATGAGCCGGTGCTGCTAGGAGCTGAGTTCTTGGCAGACCTCCTGCGACATGCTGTACAGGGCCGGCAGGCCGAACTGGGGCGTGCCGGGGTGCAATTCTGCTTGCCACCATTCGGCCTGGCCGCTCCTCCATCAGTGTGGCTGGGATGTCAGCGGCCGGCATGCAGCCATAGCGAGACCGCTGGCCTGAGGTCGGGCAGAGCCATTGCTTCAGAGCAGCCAGGCTTTGCGGCCTGTGAAACGCTGAGCAAGTGCGAAAACCCTGGGGGAGCATCAGCCCCCCACTGATTGGTGCCACGGGTCCAAAGGGAATCGAGCTGTCTTGAGATTCCGTAGATGCTTCGAGCGACGTTAATTAGAGCATTTGGCTGGTGTGAGGAGGGGCAAGGGACTTCCTGGCCTCAGGCTGTAGCATCAGATACTGGAGGCAGAAAATTAATACGGGGGAAGAGTGGAGGGGATTGGACCGGGGTCTTTAAACCAGGAAGGATGGAGTGAAAACCCAGCAGTCTCTCCTCCACTCCGTGAGAGGAGACCAAGGGCTCACGCGATGGAGTGAGCTGGCATATATGTGTAACCCTAGCACCATGTGTCACGGCGTCCCCGGGCGATGCTCTGGAACTGCTCCCTACGAAGCCAGGCAGGACTCTGGGGAAGTCTCCTCTCTGTGAACAGACTCTTCTTCAGGGCAAGAAGCTCACACGGCTTCACCTTCCTGGGCCTGACCTTGGAGCATTCAGCATCCTCTGCCCCTCCGTGCGCTTCCCACAGCGAGTCCGCCCAGGCGGGGTCCTGGGGAAGCCAGAGGGTCCTGCACCCCCCACTTCGCAGTCAGACGTGACTCAGCCAGCCAGTAAAACAGGTTTATTAGATGACAGGAACATGGTCTAAAACAGAGCTTGTAGGTACAGAGAACAAGTCCCCAGCCAGCTCCAAACTGACTCACCCTCCAGCCCCTCCTCTCTGGCCTTTGTCTCTTTCCGGGGCCAGGAGGTGACCTGATTCCTTTGTTCCCCAACACCTTTAGCTATCACCTTGCAGGGGGGAAGGGCCCCAGCCATTAGTTGCCAGGAGACAGAGTGTCGGCCATTTATGCACAATGGCCCTTTGCTCTGCAACAATTACACCCCCTTATCCCACCACCTAGAGACTTAAGAAATGCATAGGGGAAACTGAGGCACCCCTACAGTATTCAGAGGAAACATAAGAACAGTCCCACTTCGTCACACTATGCAAAGAACCTCTCCATTGAGCACCATGTTGTTAACCGGTGGAACTCGCTGCAGCAGGGGGGCTGTGTTGCCAGATGCCACTTGGATGTAAAAAAGCTCCCACTCAGAATGGTGTCGTGTTCAGCTAAATGTTCCAGTGACGACACAAGAGGAAGGACAGGGTAGAATTGTGCCCTGGGCCTTTACTGCCTGGTGCTTGGGACCCAAGCGGGTGTAGGACGGGGGAAGGGCTGTGCTGCTGATCAGAGCCTTCAGTGTCCATGCCAGGTTTGGGCGCTGTCTGAGCCAGGCACCAGCTCCAGTTAAAGGCGCAGTGAAGCGTTTCCCTGATCCACAGGCAGAGAAGCCCCCTCGCTGGGTAATTCATTTCTTGAAACTTGGATTCAGAGCTGAATAATAACAACAGAGCAAAGCCCCATCCCCTCCTTCCCTGATCCCGCCAGTAGCCTGCCACCGTTTCATGGGCGAGGTCGGCACCGCCCGTTCGAGAGGGCCGGTCCAGGCCAGGGTTTTGGGAAGGGGACAGGAGCAGATGAGGGCAAATTCCAGCTGACCTGACCTGAGGCCTGATAGACTGTGTAGGAATCCTCACCCCCACCCTGTTGCGAGGTGGGTCAGTTGCCGCATTCCTGTCCTACAGCTGGGGAAACTGAGGCAGGGCAGTGATGGGCCCGGGGAGCTGGGCCTTGGAGCAGTGCATTGCAGTAGTCCAGGAGAGAGGAGGGGAATGCACGGTGCACTGGGGAACAGCTGCCATGTCCTGCCCCAGAGGTGGCTGCATGTCAGTGAGGTGGATCTCCTCTGGACAGGCAGCACCGGCAGGCTCCCCAGCTGAGCGGCGTTGGCCGCAGGAGCCACCGCGCGCCGTCCCTGTTCTGACCGTGCCGCTCTTCTTGCCTCAGCTACACGGAGGCCGACGAGCACAGAATCCAACACTGCTTCTGCTACACCTCCACCGTCCTGACCAGCACGCTGGCCTTCCAGAAGGAGCAGAAACTGAAGTGTGAGTGCCAGGTAAGAGGGCAGCTCGCTCGGTCATTACGCACGGCTGCAGGATGTAACAGGCTGGGCCATGCGGCCGCTGCAGCAGTGCATATGGGAGTGGGGGCAGCTGGCTACATCCGCCTTTCAATGGGGGTCAGGGGCTGGACTGAGTGTCCATGCTCCGTCGGAGAGCCATGGGGCATCGAGTGGAGGTGCCGGGTCATCGCTGCACTGGGAGAGGGAATGGGGCAAGACGGGTATTTGAGGGGGTTGAACCAGGCACCCACAGCAGGCCGCGCCCCAACTCTCAACCCCCTGCCAACATGGGGCTAGACCCCTGGGCTTTGAGCTCCACAGCGCAGGCCTCAACAACTTCAGCTAAGGGAGGAAATTCCACTGACTGGTAGCAGTAGCTGGCCCTTATCCGCCGTGTAGGCCAGCTCCTAGAGAGGCCTGCTATCCCGAGGAGGGGTCTCTGAAGCCAGGATCTCCTCTGGAAAAGCTTGCGGGGAGGGACGGGCTGTCAGACTGGCTCCAGCATTGTCATGTGGCGGGGCCCATAACGCCCCCTCTTCCGGAGGCCAGAGCGGAGAGCAGGTCACAGTGTTGTTGAGAGGATGTTTCATAGGTCTCCAGGTAAACTCAGAGCTGATTATCCTGTAGGCCAGGAAAGGCAGGTCCAGTCCCACACATTTTGGGGGGATCCCCATCCCCAGATCGGGAGCTTCCCATGTCTGGACATGTGGGGTTACCTACGTTTGTACCCCAGTGATCTGTACACTTTCCTTGGCTGTATCTAAGCACCTGGCAGGCACGGATGGATGAAAGTTCTACCTGTGAGGTAGAGAAACCTCGCCCCCAGTTTCCAGGATGAAGTGACTTGCCCCAGGACTGACAATGCCCCAGAGCTCAAGTCTGAATCCAGCCTCTCAGCACCTGTCTGACCCACCCCCTCTGCCCTGCCCCCTGGCCGGGTCTCTGGGCTGTGCCAGGCCACTTTGCTCTTTCCTCTGCTGGTGTCACACTTCCCATCTGGATCCGCCCAGGCTAGGGCTGCCAACTTTCTAATCGCAGACAATCGAATACACTTGCCCCACCCCCTGCCCCGCCCCTTCTCCGAGGCCCCGCCCCTGCTCACTCCATCCCCCTTCCCTTCGTGACTCGCTCTCCCCCACCCTCACTCACTCGCTCATTTTCACTGGGCTGGGGCAGGTGGTTGGGGTGTGGGAGGGGTTGAGGGCTCCAGCTGGAGGTGTGGGTTCTGGGGTGGGGCACGAGGGGGCTCTGGGCTGGGGCAGGGGGTTGGGGCACAGGAGGGGATGAAGAGCACGGTCTCTGGGTGATGCTTACCTCAGGTGGCTCCTGGAAGTGGCATCCCATCCCTCCAGCTCCTAAGCGAAGGGATGGCCAGGGGGCTCTGCACGCTGCCCCCGTTCACAGGCGCCACCCCCGCAGCTCCCATTGGCCGCAGTTCCCAGCCAATGGGAGCTGTGGAGCCGGCACTCAGGGCGGGGGCAGTGCATGGAGCCCCCGTGGCTGCCCCTATGCCTAGGAGCCGGAGGGACATGCCGGACGCTTCCAGGAGCCGTGTGGAGCCAGGCAGGGAGCCTGCAAGCCCCACACCAACCAGATTTTTAACGGCCCGATCAGCAGTGCCAACTGGCACTGCGATGGTCCCTTTTCAACTGGACACCTGGCACCCCTAGCCCGGACAGGCCCATCAGCCCATCCGTCCCAGCTCGGCGCCAGATAGAAATGAGGCAGTTCCACTCTCCGCAGCCCTCCCACCCCTCCCCCGTCATGGTGCTGCTAATTACTCCGCCTGTCATTCAGCCCCCAAGCCCGCCGCGGCCCGCTGCTCTGACGGCGCTCATCAGGCCGGGAGGGGCGAGTTCAGGAGCCCACGCTGCCATGCTTGGCTAAACGGGACACGTGGATCTGAATCGCAAATGCCCTGGCCAGAGCTGATAGGGGCAGGCCGGCCGGGAGGAGCCTCGCTCCACCCACAGGGATGCAGAGAACAGGGGGGATGCCCTGCCAACACCCTTGTCTGCCTCCTGTCCCCTGGCCGCCCGTGGCGCTGGGGTATGTTCACAATGGCTCGCTGGCCCCTGTGGTGTCCTGTGCGGGCAGTAAAACGCAGACCTCGGACAACATGAGCTAGAGGAGAATCACCTTTTCTTACTGGGGGTGGTGGGGCTTAGCCCTCTGCTCAGGACCCCAGCCATTAGAGTGTGACCCGTCCTAGCCACAGCAACAGGGGGCAGTGGTGAATACACACTTCAGCACCACCCAGCACGGGGCATGCGCACATCAGCATCATGACGGGGTCCATACGCACATCGGCACCATCCAGCGGGGGGCAGCAGTCCATAAGCACATCGGCACCATCCAGCGGGGGCAGCAGTCCATACGCACATCGGCACCATCCAGCGGGGGCAGCGGTCCATACGCACATCGGCACCATCCAGCAGGGGCCAGTGATCCATACGCACATCGGCACCATCCAGCAGGGGGCAGTGATCCATACGCATATTGGCACCATCCAGTGGCGGGCAGTGATCTCTACACACACCGGCACCATCCAGCGGGGAGCAGTGGTCCATACGCACATCGGCACCATTCAGCGGGGGGCAGCGGTCTCTACGCACATCGGCACCATCCAGCAGGGGGCAGCGGTCCATACGCACATCGGCACCGTTCAGCAGGGGGCAGCGGTTTATACGCACATCGGCACCGTCCAGCAGGGGGGAGCGATCTCTATGCACATTGGCACTGTCCAGCAGGGGGCAGCGGTCTCTACGCACATCGGCACCGTCCAGCAGGGGGCAACGGTCCATACGCACATCAGCGGGGCTGATTCCGTATCAGCGTCCCACAAGACTAAAGCTGCCTAGTTGCGCCGAAGCATCTGCCCATGTGACGTTAGTGCCAAGCTGCTTTGCCAGCATCGCCCCGTTTCCACAGGGAAGCAGAGCTGCACACGCTGACCATCGGAAGGGCTCGGAGCTAGTGCTTAGACAGGCCCAAGTCCTTTCAGGCATCACCCTCTTTGGGCGTTAGGGGGCGTGAAGCGAGGAGAAGGAGGTATCAGCTTGGAGCAGATCCAAGGAACAGCGGTGCCAACCAGCCCAGATCAAACTGGGTCCCCACTGTGCCAGGCGCTGCTTGGACACATTGTAAGAGACGGTCCCTGCCCTTGGGAACTGACTGTGTAGACAAGACACAATCGTCAGCCCCGGTTTACAGATGGGAAACTGAGGCACAGCAATAAAGTGACTTGTCTCTGGTCAGTAGCAGAGCCAGGGATTAAAGCCAGATCTTTGGAGACCTAGTCCAGTGCCTTAAGTGGGAAGCAGGCCCTTATGGAGGCAGATTATTATTATTATTACACAAAGCGCCCGGTGCATGGGCATGCTTGCCAGGATGCAGCTGCTCTCTCCCATCTCAGCAGGCACCTAAAGGGAGGATTTCACTATTGTTCATATTTCCGCCTCCCCAAGAGGCGGTTTCTTTGTTCAGAGGTGTTTAATAATAACACTGGCCCCAGGTGATCCCTGGGCAGAGAGATGGCGCTTCCCCAGAATGGGACAGGAGGGAGTTGGGTTGGGTTAGGGTCTCAGTTTGGCTGGTGCTGGGGAGTGGCCACTCGTCCCATGTGCAGCAGACTCCAAAGCTGGCGTTCTAGGAGGGTAACGGACTGTGTGTGTAACGCTGCCCCCTAGTGGCTGGTCAGGCACTTTTTGACAAACGTTTTTTTCATCAAACGATGCTGATTTGTCGAAACCGTTCAGGAAACCAGGTCCATGTTGGCAAATCTCCCGGCTGGCAACAAGTTTGATTAAAAAAAAAAGTTCTGAAATTGTCAAAACGTTTTGTTTCCACATTTTCAAAGCCGAACAGTCCAGTTTCCCGGCTTTCTGCTTTGACATTGAAGCTCATTCAACTGAGAAAAGGTTAAAGAAGAAACAATTGCAATCCGAAGGAAATGGTTCCTTCCAACTGAGCGAAAGGAACCACTGGGACTGACCGAAGCCGAAACATTTTTGGTTTTTTGATTTGCAAAAACGTTCAAATCTGACTTTTTGTCCACAGTCAGGTGAAAACTTGCAAACTCTGGAAAATATTTCCAGGCTGGGAAAACTGTTTCCCGCCCAGTTCTACACCCAACCTGCTTCCCGGGGGCTTGGATCTGCTGCAGTTCAGGGTTAGTGAACACACCCAGGCACCCTCATGTATGTACACACGAGCGCTGGGTCACATGCACTTACGCGCCTCGCACTATTGCAGGCAACGGCATCTGGTTGCACGCGCATCTGCTGGCACACCCAAGCGTACACCGGCACGCCAGTGGTGACACACTCCCTCGCACAGGTGGATACCCTCATGTGTTTGCTCACTGACACACCCGGGATCTCACACAGTCACACGGGCTGGCGTTGGTTACACACTTGATGCTCTCTCCTTTGCACGCTCAGCCAGGCCGACCCATGCCGACTCCTTGATGTGGCTTGCTCAAACCCCCCACCACACAGACTCACACCCGAACGGTAGTGAACATCTGCTTCAGCCTCGTGCTCGGGGCACCCTCCAGTGGCACTATGGGGCATAGCATCAGCATTGCACTGGGGACCAGGAAATAACTTCACCGATTGGGCCTAATGCCTGACAGAGGCAAAGTCTCTCCCAGAGACGAACTTATTCCTGCCCTGAGGATGGCCGCTGCTCCCAGGGTGATGGGTGGGGGCGGTGTGTGTGTGTGTGTGTGTGAGGGGGGAATTAATGGGAAGCCACAGATGTTTAGAAACCATTTGATGGTACACCTCTACCCCGATATAAGGCTGTCCTCGGGAGCCAAAAAATCTTACCGCGTTATAGGTGAAACCGCGTTATATCAAACTTGCTTTGATCCGCCGGAGCGCGCAGCCCCCCCGCCCCCCGGAGTGCTGCTTTACCGCGTTAGATCCGAATTCGTGTTACATCGGGTCGTGTTATATCGAGGTAGAGGTGTATTAACGGGGGTTTGGGGGGAACCCACCAATAGCGCAGGGCTACGGTTAAAGCAGTGACTTCCCTCACCGGTAGGACACAAAGCTTATCCCCCTTGGACAGCATCTCTGTCCCGTCACCTCCGCGTCGTCCTGCCCTCCTCTCTCCTAGTCCCTCTGAGCATTTCTCTTGTACTCCCCGGAATGCCCTGTGGGGGACGTGGTGTGGCCTAGTGGCTAGATCACTGGATGGGGGGGGCGGGGTCAGGAGATCTGGGTTCCATTTCTAGCTTTGCCACTGTTCCCGCTCTGTGCCTCAGTTTCCCCTCCCGCCATTTCTGTAGACTGTAAGCTCCCTGGGGCAGGGACTGACTCTCGCTCTGTGTACGTGCAGCGCCTAGCACGGTAGGGCCCTGATCTCCGCTGCTACCCTAACACCGCTGAGCCGAAGGCAGCACCCTGGGGGTGATCCCGCTCGCCAGGGCTCTCTGTACACCCAGTGCTCAGGCCCGCTCCCTGTCTGTGTCCCTGCTGCCGATCGCTGTCCGTCCCTCCCTGAGCCAGCGGGTGTCAGGTGCTTGTGGGAGATAATGAAGGCTAATTAGGCGGAAACATGGGGATTTATAGCAGACTGCGGAGGTCACAAGCAGGAAGACGGAAGTGAGCTTTGGCTGGTGACTGGTCTTGAGCCCAGGGTGGGGGAGGGGAGCAGACTTGGCTAATTAACTCCAATAATGAACTCAGATAACCAGATTTCCTTTCCCCCCCACAGGCGCTCCTGCAAGTGGCTAAGAACCTGTTTACGCACTTGGGTAGGTGGCTTTTTCTGTTCCTACAGGCCATGTACTGCTAGCGCCCGACTCACTGATGGGCCGGCTGGGCCTTCGTCTCTAGGTCTGCACATTCAGCTGGCCCAGGTTTGCTGGGGCCAGGCTGGGGGCCCGCTGGGAAGCCACATTCCTAGTGGACACAGCCCCCTATGACAAATCCACGGCAACCTCCCTGCATGCATCACTCAGAGAGGGCTCACGGCCCTGTCTTCTCAGCTCCGAAATACGGCTCCCAGGGCCTGAGCTAACAGAGCCGCTGTAGCTGGTAGCAACGATTGGTCCTTCACATCCTGGAGACTCAGCCCTGCACCCCGAAGACGTCCCCGGCCAGCTCTCCTTCCGTCTGCCCCACAGGGCATGGGCGCTGCCCTGCGCTGGGCTCCCGAGGGAAACCCCCAAACACTAACGAATAAGGAGCCCAGTCTCCCCGGCCTTCCTGGGATGGCTGCCACCACCCGTGCCAATCCGCAGCGGGTTATCACCTGGGCAACGCCCAGTGCAGCCTGGGCTGAGAACCTCCCGCCCCTTTCTCACGGGGGACACCCGGCGGCCATCGCGTGGGGTGTTTTCCCGTTGGCTGGCGGGGGAGGGGAGTTAGAAATCACTGCTTTGGTTGTATCCACTAAGGGGCCACATGGACGCTGGCCTCTCTCTACAGGTCCCTCCCCCACCAGCTCTAAACATCCGGGGAGGCGAGGGTCGGCTCTGTCCTGCTCCTGACTGCACGGCCAGCCCCAAGCTCTGCAACGGGCTGGAGACGCTGGCCACCGCCTCTGTGCTTCACGAATCGGGCCCTATTCCCATCGTAACGAAGGGGAAGGGGAAGTTAGAAGTGCCCGGTCACAGGCTAGTGTCTAACCATTAGGCCTGCCTGCCTCCATCTAGTTAGCTGCTTAGCAGGCTGGCGTCCCCTCCCCAGCTCTCGCACGGCTGCCCCCAGTTGGCTGTGTGCTCCCAGACATCCTCACTCGGCTCCTCTCCGAGGCCGGTGGGACCCGCGCGGCGCGGCGCAACGCAGCTGTACACGCAGGCGGTGTAGATAAGGCCGAGCCGGATTGCTGCGCGCACACAGTCCCACAAAGAGCAGGGCTCGTCGGAGCCAGCCCCCAGAGCCAACTCCGGCAGACGCCGGCCGTGTGAGGCTGGGATAAATGACTGCCCGACAGCCGGGGCTGGGCGAAGCCTGCCAGGGCACTTGACCGGGGAGGGCTGGTGGCACCTAGTGCTCCTCCGGCTGGGCGCTCAAGCAGCCACAAGGCAAATAGCCACGTCCGTGTGTCCAGAGGCCTAGGGATGGAGTCAGGGCACCAGGGCCATGTTAAAGGGCTGTACAGCGGTGCTAAGGGCTAGCTCCTGTTCTCAGTGACCACAGGGGGCCCCACTGACATCCCTCCGGCTTTACCCTGGTGTCATGGCGAGTAGAATCTGGCCCTCGCACCACCTATGTAGCACCTCCTTCATCCCCCGAGCATCTCGCCAAGCCTCCCAGCCGGCCTGCAGAGTAAGTAAGAGGCACTGTCCCTGGTACCGATGGGGAAACTGAGGCACGGGGCAGGGAAGTGACTTGCTGTGGAGGGAGCTGGCATTGGGGCAGGGATTAGAACCCTGACATGTTCGGCCTACAGAGCTGCAGCCTGGTATCCTCGCAATGGGCTCGGGTATGGGGCTGACGGCCAGGACCTTGGCCTAACCCCATAGCTCCTGCTTTGGGGTGTCACACCCATGCGCCACGACCCAAGGCCACCAGCTCTGGTCACGGAGCCGTCCCTTGGAGAGGCCTCTTGCTCAGCATCGGGGGGCTCAGGCCTAGAGGTGAGGGGCTCTGTGTCCCCTCACCAGTCCCCAGAGCCTCCCTGCCCCTACCCGCGCTGCCTGGGCCTGGTCTGAGCTGCCAAACCATCTGCTTCTCCCCCGCAGACGATGTGTCGGTGCTGCTCCAGGAGATCATCACGGAAGCCCGGAATCTCAGCAACGCCGAAATGTGAGTGAGCGGCTGCTCTGCGCGAGGCGTTACCCTGGGGGTGGGGAGTCAGGCTGGGTGCCCCTCGGGTGCCCCCTGCTCCCAAGGAGGCCAGGTGTGCATGCACACTGGCATCACATTCCTCGATCTCTGCTGCGGCTGGGACATGCGCCGGGAACAGCTGATCCCGTGGGAAAGCTGCTCCTCGCTGGTTATTTTTACAGCTCTGATGTCCGGCTCCCCGGTGTAAATCCCCCCCCCCCCACGCTCGCTCCCCGTGCAACACCCCAATAGGGCAGCAAACCTGCGGACTTCCTGAGCATGGAGACGGGGCCTGGCTCTCCTCTCGCGTCCCCCGGCGTGAATCGGAGCAGGTCCGGCAGAGCTGCTGCTCCAGGCATCCCCCCGGGCTCAGGAGAGGCCAGGCCCTGTCCTCTCTGATCAACATGGCTCTCTCTTGGGACGGTCTTGGGCTAGATCCTGCCCAGGCCAGGGGCTCAGGGCTCAGGCCTGCACTTAGAACACAGCTGCCCGGCTGCCTGCTCCCTCCAGCGCATCACGTGGAACAAGGTGACGATCACGCCCCAGTCCCGTCTTACCCTGTGCCCTGGAGAGGCAGCACAAGGGGCTTGAGGGTTGCTGTCGCCAGCCCAGGAGTGTGCCAGGCTCACTCACCTGCTGCACAGCCACATGGAAGCCCCTACCTGAGGTCCCCAGCCCCAGAAAGGTACAAACACGGGGTCTGACCCTGCGCTCCCGAGGCTGGCCCTGAGGGGGGCAGCGCTGGGCCTGATTCACACGGGCTCGGCCCACAGGCTAATAGCCCAAGCACCTGCAAGGATTAGGGCTGGGCAAAACTCAGCCACATGCAGCCTACGCAGGGCTCAGGGGAGAAGTGTTTTCTTTGGCTTCTGGCATGCAGCTTTGTGTCCCAGAGAGAGACTCCTACGGTGCAATATAACAGCTGAGAAATAGAACATGATTGTGTGACTAACGACTGCAGCACAATGATGCAGATGCACCAGGGGAAGGGGCAACATTAAAGGTTCATGTCCCAGGGACAGAGTTAGGGGTATGTGTCCTGGGGGCTGGAGTTAAGGTTACATGGCCTGTGGGGCAGAGTTAAGGCTACATGGCCCAGGGGGGCACAGTTAAGGTTACACACTTCCAATCTTAATTTTCTCCTTCTCAGGTGTCTGCATTTGTAAATATAACAGGAAGTGGTGTTTAAATGTTTTAATTTTCCTGTTTCTTTTGAGTGCAGAGGGCTAGATCAGCCCCTATCCACGAGAATAGCCACAGGAAGGGACCAGGGTAGAGGAATATGCCACCCACATAGGGTTGCCAATTTTGTTTGGGTGTATTCCTGGAGGTTTCATTGCATGACATAACCTTTAATTAAAGATTAATCTTTAATTCCTGGAGACTCCAGGTCAGTCCTGGAGGGTTGGAAAGCCTACATAATGCAGCTGTTGGCAAACCAGCTAATTTTATCCAACACGGACCCAAAGTGTTTCACATCTATCCAAAAGGATCTCTGTCCACCACAGAAATGCAGCCACTTCTGGGGTGCAATGTGGCAGCTGCTTCTCTGTGCCCAACAGCACTGCGTAGTTTAGGACAGGAGATGAAGAACACCTTGCCCAGAAGGGAGAGTAGGGGAAACTGAGGAAAGCCGAATGTTGTTCCCCAGCTGGAATGTAGCCAGAACTGTGGCGCTAACACCCCATGCCATGGGATCACCAGGGACCACAGAAGCCGGGATCAAGGGAATCCCTAGTCTCACGGTGGGGCACTGGATCAATGAATCCAAAGGGGAGATGTGCTGACGAGAGGCTGTGGGCCTGGTCCGAAGCCGAGGGAAGTCAATGGGAGTTGTTCCGCTGCCTTCCATGGGCTTTGCCCCAGGACTGGACGGTACTCTGCGGCCAAGGCTGCCTGGTTGCTGTGGAGATCTGACTGAGCGGCTGGTTGTCTCTTGCAGATGCTCCGTTTTCCTGCTGGACACGTTCAGCCATGAGCTGGTGGCCAAGGTGTTTGACGGGGGCGTGGTGGATGACGAGGTAAGCCCTCCCGGGAGGGCCTGGGGCCCGCCAGCAGAGGGAGCTGCGGGTGGTAGCGTAGGCAGACCCGGGAGGATGGAGCAGGCCCAAGGACGAGGTGAGGCCAAGGGGGTCAGCTGGAGCCACCCGCTCCAGACCAGGGATGGCTGGTCATGAGGAGGAGAGCGGTCTCCAGGCCAGGCCGAGGGCGCTGCTGCATGAGGGCCGGGACAGGGAGGCTGGGTGGAGGCTGGAGATGGAGGTGGCGAGGGGCAGGGTGCAAGGTAGGGAGATGGGACCGAATCCCAGGAGATGGGGATGGGAGATGGTTCCCTGAGCCCCGGGAGGACGGAGGATTGGACGGAGATGGGCAGCATGGGGCCAACGTCTCGGTCAATCCCGTCCCTCAGAGCTACGAAATCCGCATCCCGGCGGATCAGGGCATCGCGGGTCACGTGGCAACGACGGGGAAGATCCTCAACATCAAAGACGCCTATTCCCACCCGCTCTTCTACCGGGGGGTGGACGACAGCACCGGCTTCCGGACCCGAAACATCCTGTGCTTCCCCATCAAGAACGAGAGCCATGGTGAGAACCTGGGCAGCACCGGGCATCGGGGTGCAGCTCCCCGGGCGCTGCCAGGGCACGCGGGCATTGGGCAAAGCGCTCCCTCGATGCCGCCTCCCTAGACGCCACACAAGGGCAATGACCCATCAGATCCCAGCTTGGTCGCCAGGGTGTGGTTCCTGGCCATGTGTTCTCCTAAAGCAGCGTTCCCCAAGCTGGGATCCAGCGGAGGCCCCTGTGTGGCCGACTCCGCCGTGTCTCCAGCTGCCTCCGCCAGTCTCCTGGCTCCTCATTCCCAAGAGGAGCCTGGCGATGGGTCAGAGCAGCTGGAGACGAAGGGAAGGAGAGACGGTCAAGAAGCAGCCTCTGTATTAATTCGCCGCCGGTGCTGAGGATGAGGGACCCCCACTCTAGTGGTGGTAGCAGGACCCCTATGGCCTGCTCTGTGATCTTGGACAAGGCACGTGACAGCTCCGTGCCTCAGTTTCCCCACTCCTCAGATAACGAGCATGGAACTGACCCTTGTCACGGGGCGGGCTGTGAGAAGGGAGGAGTGAAGTTAAATTGCCCTGAGTCTTGTTTGAGTGCCGTGCGCGTTGGAGACCCCAGCCCTTCCCCTGGGGGGAGAGTCCCACACCCCGAAGGTTGGATGGAGCCTGATGTCAGCCCTTTGTACTCGGGCAGCAGGGTGAGCTCATGGCTAATGCACAGGGCTGGGATTCAGGAGGGTTTGTTACCAACCCACTGCGAGTCCCTTGGCAAGCCACTGAGCCGGTGCCTCAGTTTCCCCACCTGTCGGAACATCTGGGCCCGATCCCCAGCGGGTGTTAACTGGCAAATCTCCATGGAAGTCAGCAGAGCTACGCTGCATCACACCAGCTGAGGTTCTGGCCCATGTCTATGTAGCCACCTTACTGGGAACTTAATTGTTAGGCTTAACTAAGTGTCCCTAAGTGCTTTGAGATCCCCAGCGGGGAGGAGCCCCAGAACATGGGTTTGGTGCTTGGGAGTCCCCTGGCCCCGCTCAGACACTTGTAGACACAGGTGTCCCCGGGAGGAGCCCAGCTGCTGCTCCTTCGTGGGGTGTCACATTGATAAGTGACCCCCAGCGCCATGCGCTGAACTCCTGCCCTTCGCCGAACGAAACCGCTCGGCCTCCCGCTTCCGGCCACAGGGCTCCCTGCCTGGCACCGTACGCTGGCCCGGCCCGGCAGTGACAATCTCCGGGGGGACGAGTGGCAGCCCCCACATTAACATCCTGCATCCCCCGCTGCGCTGCAGTGGGATCACACTCTGGCCCTCCTGTGAGCGGCCAGGCGGCCTCGGCCCTTCCCCTGTGGGACCGGAGGGTGGCACGGGCTGCCCTCGGGGCTCTGTGATATTGGTGAGTCAAACCACCCAGGGCGAGCGGCCCGGCGATGCTGTTGGTAAACACCCCCCACCGGTACTGCCAGCAGCCAGTCAGTCCCTGCTGCCTCCCCCCAGGTCCTGCTATCCCCACGCCTGGGGCATGTCGCCCTCTAGTGCCAGCCTGGAGCTGACTGAGCGGTGTGGGAGAGGCAGGCTCTGAATGTCCCCGGTTCGATCCCTGCTGGCGGCCGTAGAGTGTCTGCAAGCAGCCATGGGGAGCAAATCCTCAGGGCAGGCAGTGGTGCTCCCCACTCAATTTCCCGCCCCCCCCACCCGATTTGCTTAACCCCTCGCTGGCCTCCCCACCAACCCCTGTATGACGCACCGTGCCCCACCCAGGGACACACCCTCTGGCCAGGCACCCCATTGCTGGCTTCACGCAGGGCTTTGACCTTTTCTCCCAACTGAACTTGCTCGCTCAATGCTGGGGATTGTGGGTCGCTAGAGCACAAGGTGGGAGGGACGGGCTCCCCCTGTCCCAGCCCCACCCCCTCTGTACCAGCGCCCTGGGCAGACCCATGCCAGAACATGGCTGGGAGCCCAGGGCAGCCGGGTTTCCCTGTGCGTCGTCACGTCAGTACGCTGGGCTCTCGCTGTTCTTCCAGAGGTCATCGGCGTGGCAGAGCTGGTCAACAAGATCAACGGGCCTTGGTTCAGCAAGTTCGACGAGGACCTGGCCACGGCTTTCTCCATCTACTGCGGGATCAGCATCGCCCACGTAAGCGGGGGGGCTGCCCCACGTGGGTGGGTCCAGCACCCGGGGGAGGAGGGGTGGATTCCCATGCCAGATTCTCGGTGGCTTGGGCACGGGCCCAGCCTTCGAAGCTGCCAAGCTCCCCAAGTCTTTTGCTGGAGAAAGCTGGATGCAGTGGGTTGGGGAAGGCTGGGGACCCAGCGACCTCCCAACAGCGTCTGCCCCCCCCCCCAGCCAAGCCTGACGTTTGCAGACCGCCTGCCCTCTATGGTGCTTTCCAGGCTGCTGTCTCAGCACAGAGCAGGGTTAGCCTGTGTTCTGCCTCCCTGCGACTGGACACCAGACTCTTCTTCCCTTCCTGTCCCAAGCTGTTGTGTGGCTGCACACTGTCTGTCGGGTTCCACCCCAGAGGCAGCTGCATTTCAGCTGTACATGGAGCGGGGAGCGTAGTTACAAGTGACAAGTGGAGCCTTAAATAACGCTGGGTCATCGGTGAACCTTGTCGCCTCTCGGCACCCTAGGAGAGATGGAAGGCGATGCCTGGCCATGTGGGTGTGAGTTCAGGTCGGGGGAGCGGGGGGCTGGAGCTCAGGCGCACCCCAGCGCTGCGTGCCTTAGGCCTAGGGAGATTGAAAGGCCTGAGTTCCTGGAAAGACTCGTGCTGAGCACACAGGGCGGGAGCTGAGGCCCCGGGAGAGCCAAGGGCAGCAGGAGCCCGTCCGCCCGGGCTCTGATCGCCTTCTCCTTCCCTCCCCTCCAGTCGCTGCTCTACAAGAAGGTCCACGAAGCCCAGTACCGAAGCCACGTGGCCAATGAAATGATGATGTACCACATGAAGGTCAGAGGATGGGGGGGCTCCCCAGGGAGTGGGGCCGGCTGGGGACATGGGGCTGGTTGTTGCGTCTCCGCAGCCCTGGAGCCGCACTGAGCTGTGGGTGAGGATGGGTGATGCCGTGGGTGTCTGGCTCATCTTCCTTCTAGTTCCCCCCGGAGGGGCCAGTCTGCGCTCCTCTGCCTACAGGCTGCTTCACACTCAGTGTTACTGCCATGCTCCACCCCAGAGCTGGCTGCATTTTAGGGGCAAACTCTGGATTTGCCCCAGTGTAACCGGGTCACAGCCTCTGATTACCCCGATAGAGCAGTAGCGCACTGACTACCCTGTTGGCAGTAACTGGCCCCCACGTTGGCAGGCTCCACAGAGAGGCCAGGGGGCAGCATGGGCTGTGGCGCGGGAACCTCTCTTGCCTCCGGGTCAGATCATTGCGCCAGCCCCGCTGCTGCCCAGGTTGTACCTGGTGGACAGAGGAGCCCAGCACAGGGCTGTCAGGGCAGCACTGGGCGCCCGTGCCCGGCTGAATGCGGCCTGCATCTGCAGCTCCTTCACCAGGCCCAGGCTTCGGCCCCCGGCGCTAACAGCCCATCCTGGGGCTCCCCTTGCAGGTCTCGGACGAGGAATACAAAAAGCTACTCAGCGATGGGATCTGCCCCGTGGAAAGCATCGACTATCGCTTCGCCGATTTCACCTACACGCCGCGCTCGCTGCCTGAGGACGACACGCCCATGGTGAGTGCCCCCGGGGCTGGCGTCTAGGGTCCTGCCCATGGCAGCTGGCAGCCAAGCTCCCCGAGGGGGGGATGAGCCGGGGTTAGGGGCTAGCCTAGGGCGCCCGAGGTGAGGGTCTGCCACAGCTGCATGGGCGGATCACTCTGTACCTCCAGTGTCTGTAGCCCTGTCCTGCCTCCGAGGGGCGCTAGGAGAAATCCAGGAGATGTCCAATGCTACGGTGATGGGCTCTAGGTAGGTACCGGAGACAGCCTGGGCTAGGATCTGGCCCTGGCTTGGGGCGTCTGTCCGCCAAGGAGCTGCATTCGCCTTGGTTTAACACGAGTGCTCCAATCCCACCTCGGGTCCAAGGCGTCGATACGATTTCCTGGCATCGCTGGCTGCCCCCCGTGCCCACCCGGGGGCGGGAGCCTGACAGCCACCGGTGCGTCAGCGCCAGCTTGGGGGAGAGTTTGTGCCGTATGTGGCTCCTGCCCCTCAAGGGGGGAGGGATTGCTCAGTGGTTTGAGCATTGGCCTGCTAAACCCAGAGTTGTGAGTTCAATCCTTGAGGGGGCCATTTAGGGATCTGAGGCAGAAATCTGGGGATTGGCCCTGTTTTGAGCAGAGGGTCGGACTAGAACCTCCTGAGGTCCCTTCCAACCCGAGAGGGGTGCAGGGGGTTAGCTCCATGCCCAACCTGGCCTCCTCAGCGCCAGCCCCGTGCCCGGACGCAGCCTCTCAGCCAGCTCTCTGCTCCCTTTCCCTCCGCAGGCCATCCTGAGCATGCTGCAAGACATGAACTTCATTAACAACTACAAAATGGATCGCCAGACGCTAGCCAGGTGAGCTCGCTCGCTGCGGGGGCTTGGCTGCTCTGGGAGGGAGGTTGTGGCCAGCAGGGGGTGCTCTTGCCCAGCACTGCGGTACCAGGGGTTTGTCTAGTCTGGTGAAGAGAAGACGGGGGGGGGGGGGGGAAACCTGATGACAGTTTTCAAGTTACAAGGAGGAGGGAGGAAAATCTGTTCTCTTTAGCCGCTGAGGATAGGACAAGAAGCAATGGGCTTAAACTATGGCAAGGGAGGTTTATGTTGGACATTAGGAAAAACTTCCTAACGGTCAGAGTGGTTAAGCAGTGGAATAAATTGCCCAGGGAGGTGGTGGAATCTCCATCTCTGGAGGTTTTGAAGAGCAGGTTGAACAAACACCTGTCAGGGATGGTCTAGACAATACGTAGTCCTGCCCTGAGTGCAGGGGACTGGACTAGACGACCTCTCGAGGTCCCTTCCAGTCCTATGAGTCTATGACATGACCTGGCAGTTCAAGGGTGGAAGCGCCCTGCCCTGCAGCCTGCCAGGGGTTCTCTGCCTGGAGCACGGGGGCAGTGCAGAGCCGAGCGCCGGCTCCCCGGGGGCGGCTGCGTTCTCATCCCCTTCTCCCCGCTCCGGCCAGGTTCTGCCTGATGGTGAGGAAGGGCTACCGGGACCCGCCCTATCACAACTGGATGCACGCCTTCTCCGTCTCCCACTTCTGCTACCTGCTCTACAAGAACCTGGAGCTGGTCAAATACCTGGAGTAGGTGGATGGTTACAGCTCCTGCAGAGACCCAGCTTCCCTCCGCCCCGGCTCTGCACCCCTGGCCCCGTGGCCTGTGGCTCTCCCAGCTCCGCGGGGCGGGCGATCTGTACCACTCCCTCTCCCCAGCTGATTCAGCAGGTGGCGCTCTCCCCTCGAGTCTCCCATCAGCCCAGTTCCCTGACGTGGTGCTAGGGGGCGCTGCGCCGCTCTCCAGGGTGCACCAGCGGACACGGGTTCTCACCGCTTGCCCACGGCATGTTGCACAAGTCAGGGGGTTGGCCCTGGGCCGTGCCACACTGCCACACTGAATTCCCACAATGCACTGCTCCTCTTCATTTCCTGTCCCAAACCGTCATGTCCCTGCGTGCAACTGCAGTGTTCCAGCCCAGAAGTGGGTGCACAAAATGATCCCTGCACCTATAGGCACCTGGCATGAGTAGGTCCATTGAGCTCAATGGGGAACCCCCCCCCCCCACTTTCAGTGGCACCAGAATGTGGCTGCCTGCCTGCCTGGGGCTGCAGAAGTGAGGCTAGTTTGGACGGCCCCGGTGCCGAAGTCCCATCAGCCGGGAGAGGTCACTGCAGAGAACGGGCTGAGCTGGCCCCCGAGAGAAGGAGGTGTTGCCTCGAGAGCCCCTCCTATCCCTCATCACCATGATTCAGCGAGTCCTTTTCTCCACAGAGACATTGAGATCTTCGCCTTGTTCGTCTCCTGCATGTGTCACGACCTGGACCACAGAGGCACCAATAACTCTTTCCAGGTGGCTTCGGTAAGGCCGGGGGTAACAGGAGATCCGTTTGTAAGCCTGGGATATTACAGGAGATCTGCCGGTGAGACCAGGGGATTACAGGAGATCCGATGGCGAGGCTGGGGGATTACAGGAGATCTGCCGGTGAGGCCGGGGGATTACAGGAGATCCAATGGTGACTCTGGCGGTTACAGGAGATCTGCCGGTGAGGCCGGGGGATTACAGGAGATCTGCTGGGAAGGCCGGGGGATAACAGGAGATCTGCCAGTGAAGCCGGGGGATTACAGGAGATCTGCTGGAAAAGCTGGGGGTTACAGGAGATCCGATGGTGAGGCCGAGGGATTACAGGAGATCTGATGGGAAGGCCGGGGGATAACAGGAGATCCGATGGTGAGGCCGGGGGATTACAGGAGATCTGATGGGAAGGCTGGGGGATAACAGGAGATCCAATGGTGAGGCTGGGGGATTACAGGAGATCTGCTGGTGAGGCCGGGGGATTACAGGAGATCCGATGGGAAGGCCGGGGGATTACAGGAGATCCATTGGGCACCAGGGCTTTGGGTCCCCCATGGGGCTGGAGATGAAGCTGCTGGGGGGTCGGGCTCCCAGGACACCTCGTTGTGGGGGTACCAAAGCCCCGGGAACCTTTATCTGAACATTAGGCTGATGTTGCTAAGCAAAGGAAAACGTAAAGTGACAAGAGGTGACATCACATCCCCACAGCCCCTCCAGGGCAGGGGGAGCCGTGGTGCGGGGAACACTGCAACTGCCATGAGCCAAGTATCTAGGACCTGCCCAGCCCTCGGGGGATCGTGTGGCTTCGTCCGTCACTGGCTCCTGCCAACTGCCCCAGAGCTTGGTCCAAAACCCGACTCTCCCCCAGCCCGGGAATGAGCTTCAGGGGCGTTTTCGCGATTCTCCCTCCCCTGTGATTCCGGCTCTCAGCTCCACCGCAAGGCAGGGGGGCTGGAAACGCTCCAGTCACCTGGTGCGGGTTCGAGGAGATCACTCCTACAGCGCAGGGGAACCGGCCTCCCATTCGGAGGGTGGAAACCCTTCCAGCCCCCGAGACTCAAGGGCCAGCGCCTCTGGCTGATGCCGGATCTCAGTCCCACCCCATACAATGTTCTCTGGGAAGGGGATCTGCTACTGAGTCCCCGGTGAGCAGAGGGGCGGGGCGGGGAATATACAGCCCGTGGGCCATAGCAACGGAGCGTGCCCGCCCCCCTCGTGACCCCATGTGACACAGGCAGCCGATCTCGGCCCCCTGCACCTGTAGGGGCTCCTGGTCCCAAACCCCACCAGCCCCAGCCCCAGGGTTGGGTCCCTCCTGGGGCCGGGCTGGGAGGCTGTCAGAGCCACGGCAGGGGGGCACCTGCCCAGCTGCAGCCCCCACTAACCCTAAAGCTCCAGCGAGACGGACGCCTTCGCTCGCCCCTGGCTGGCGACCCCACTCGGTGCCCCTCTGTCTTCCAGAAATCCGTCCTGGCGGCGCTCTACAGCTCTGAGGGCTCCGTCATGGAGGTAAGACGCCTTCTGCCCCGCGCCCCACCTTGTTCCCGCGCCCTGCCGCACTCCGCCGGCGGCTTGCCTAGCTCACCAGTGAAACAACTGCGGCAGTGGTGCGGGTGGGGGGGGGGGGGGGGCCTGCAGCTCCACGCTGGCAGCGGGGCAGGGTGGCTGCCCCAGGTGTGGGGGCCATGGATAGATGGGCATGGAGTCCCCCATCACCTCCTCCCTCACCCGGGAACAAGGAGAGAGGGCAGCTTAGGGAAATCCCAAGTCCTGGGGGGTGGAATAGCAGGGAAAGCCCCTGCCTGCCCCCTCCGTACGTTACCCACAGCCCAGCCGTAAGGCACGGGGAGTCCTGCCCCACTCGTCCCTACGAGCGGGGCGGGGGGTGCATGTGCCAATGGGGAGGTGCTGCCCCCTGGTGGAGCCCTCTCACTAATGCAGCCCTCCCTGCCGTGCCTCGGTTTCCCTCCTCAGAGACACCACTTTGCACAGGCCATCGCCATCCTGAACACCCACGGCTGCAACATCTTCGACCACTTCTCCCGCAAGGTGAGTGGGGCGGAGCTCGCTGCCGGTGCCCCTCATTCCTGCCATGCAGCCCCCTGCTAGTCCAGCCTTCCCACAGCCTGTTCTGTGATGCACCTTGCTCCTGCCCCACAGCAAGCCTGGCTAGTCCCATCTGTGCTGTGTCCAAGGCCCCTCACTCCTGACCCACCGGATCCCCTGGCACTCCAGCCGGGCCGGACTGTACCCGATTACATGGTGCTACTGGCTTTTAGGCACGTGCTGAGACCTCCTGAGGGGCCCCCTCAGGAGTAGAGCCCTGCTGTCCGGGTGAGAAGGGCCAGCCACGCACTGCGCCTCACATCCCAGACAGAGTCCTTCTCCCAGAGGTGTGGGCCGGCCTGGGCTTCGCTCCTTGGTTCCTTCGGCGAATCGCCTGTCCAGACGCAGTGACGCACGTTGTGCCAGGTTCGGACAAGCCATGCCTCCCTCCTCCTGGATCCGAGGAGTCTTCCATCCGAAAAGGGTTTCTGCTTCCAGGGGAAACGCTCACTGATTAAACAAAGCCCCTGACCCAGCCGTGGACTCCACTGGATAAAAGCCACAGGGCTGCAAGGTGGAAGGAAGTGTGGTCTAGTGGTTAGAACAGGTCATGGGGACTTGAGTCTCCTTGGTCCCATTCCCCGTCCTGCCACTGAGTCCTTTGGTGACCTTGGCTGACTCCCCTGACCTTTCTGTGCCGATCAGGCCACGTGGTGTGAGGTCACCGAGCCACGTGGCACTCAGGGGCAGTGTGATTGGCCTTGCAGGATTACCAAAGGATGCTGGATCTGATGAGGGACATTATTCTGGCCACGGATCTCGCTCACCATTTGCGGATCTTCAAGGACCTGCAGAAGATGGCGGAAGGTAAAGGCCCCCGGGGCGCTGGCAGCACTGGCGAGAGTGGAGGGCATTTGCTACGTGAAACCGGCCGCTAGCAAACGCTCCCAGATCCTGGCACCGGGAGGCTGGAGTCCGTCCCTGGGACCACCCGTGTGATTTACAGCTAGAACCGGAAAACATCTCGGGCTCGGGCTTAGAACCAGCAGCAGATCCCAGTGGTCCTCAGCTTCGCTTTGAGGGTGGAAGTTGAAATCGGCAGGTTGTAATGCTCCTGTGCGACCACTGGGGGGCAGTACCACTCCTCAGCTCCTTCACTGTGCCAGGGCACCGCTGGCCTGACTGAGCCCCCGGGCGGGGTGCAAAGGCCCCCGAATGCCGGGGGATGCTGACTCCAGCTGCACCTTGTCCCTGTCGGGCAGGCACCTGGGAGCGGCTCCTGGAGTCCTCCGGCCCGGCAGTGGGCCCAACCCAGGGGAATCCAGAGTAGGGCCCATCAGCCTCAAAGGCTCCTAACTCCTCCCGATGCCGAGGAGAGTTAGGCACCCAATTCCCTGGGAGGATCTGGGCGTGAGCGGCTTGGCAGAGCTTTTCCATCTCTGCGCGCGCCGGGCTCCAGCCGGCTGGCGCTGGAGAGGGGTCGCCGGCCCCAGGGCTGGGACCGCGGGAGCGCGGCGCGAGATCTAACCCGCTGGCGCCCGGCGACTCAGCGCTCGGCCCTCTTCTCCCCCTGCCTAGTGGGCTACGACCCGGAGAACAAGCAACACCACAGCCTGCTGCTCTGCCTGCTCATGACCTCCTGCGACCTCTCGGACCAGACCAAGGGCTGGAAAACCACCCGGAAGATCGCTGTGAGTACCAGCGGGGCCAGCCTGGCCCCTCCCCCTCCGCCTAGGGGGGGCTCAAGCCCCTTCCACTGGGGCAGTGCCCCCAGTCACACTCGAATGTGGTACCCAGGGGTCCAGCGCCCCCTGGAGGAGTAAAGGGGGGAGGCTGCTGTGCTCATTGGTACGAGCTGCCACCTACAGCTGGGGTGCAGCCGAGTCTCTGTGCTAATATCACACATTAGGTCCATCTGCTCCAGTACATCTCCCCCTCGGTGGCCAGCACTTAGCGCCAGAGAGACGGGCAAAGCAAGTCCCACCGTTACCCTAGTAACGCTCTCCCCATGGAGAGCGCTCCTTCCCACTCCCAGCCGGCAGTCATCCTCTGCTCTGAGCATGGGAGTGCTCAGCCAGATCGCTGTCCTGCCTTATCAGTGGGCAGAGCATTAGCAGGCCTTTGACTGACGCAGGAAGCTTCCTGCAGCAGTGAGTTCCACAGGTCAAACTTTTGCGTAAGAAAGGTCTCCTTTAGCTTGCTCAGCCCCTTGCTTTGAGTGCGCTGGCCCGGTGAGGCAAGCTACACAGCAGAGCCTCGTCCCTTCCGAGCCCTGCAGACCCTCCTCGCGTCCCTTCGAATCGTTAGAGCCGTATCTGTTAAAACGCCAGCAATGCCAGTGAGATTGAGAGGCCCCGCGTCTCACGGGAGGTGCCCAGCACTGTGTGGGCAGACGAGTCTCTCTCTAAGCAGAGCTGGGGATACGGGAGCTAGCATGGAGCGATTCTGATCCGTGGCCTTTCCTTCACAGGAGCTGATCTACAAGGAGTTCTTCTCCCAGGGAGATCTGGTACGTGACTAAATCCCCCTGTGTCGGGCTTGGCTTCCAGCTGTTTGTTCCCAGGCCACCCTGTGCTGCGGGCCAGGGGCTGCATTTCCAGCGAGAGGGCGCGGAGGTTGGCTCTCACGCCAGGGTGTCTGATGCCCGTGTTTCAGGCGGACGGTGGTGTGGCCAAAGATTCTCCCCCTCACCCCCCCAGATTGGGTTCAGCTCCGCTGTGGCTCTTCAGGCCACTTTAAAAAGCCCAGCGCTGGCTCTCCACCCTGAATCACCTGCCAGCCTCTCCCTCTGACGCCCCTAGGAGGCACCAGACACGGGCCAGGTGGAGGCAGAGCCAGACCTTCGGCTGGCCCTCTGCACCCTCCATCCATGGGGCTGTGTGCTCCCAGAGGAGACTAAACCAGCCCCAGGCTGGCTCAGGGTGATGCGGGCCGGGGATTGCTGGCTAGGAGGCAGGAGGGAGCCGGGCCGGGAGGCGTGAAGCCAGGGACTGCGGGGATCACCGCCCCTTTGCCTGTTCTCTGCAGGAGAAAGCCATGGGCAACCGCCCCATGGAGATGATGGACCGGGAGAAGGCCTACATCCCCGAGCTGCAGATCAGCTTCATGGAGCACATCGCCATGCCCATCTACAAGTGAGTTCCCCGCCGTATGCACCCACACAGACACACACACACATACACACACACATATACACACACACACACATGCCCATCTACAAGTGAGTTCCCCGCCATATGCACCCACACAGACACACACACATACACAAACATACACACACACACACATGCCCATCTACAAGTGAGTTCCCCGCCATATGCACTCACACAGACACACACACACACACATGCCCATCTACAAGTGAGTTCCCCACCGTATGCACCCACACATCCACCCACACACACATACACAAACATATACACACACACATACATACATACACACACACGCCCATCTACAAGTGAGTTCCCCGCCGTATGCACCCACACACACATGCCCATTTACAAGTGAGTTCCCCGCCATATGCACCCACACATACACAAACACACCCATCTACAAGTGAGTTCCCCGCCGTATGCACCCACACACACACATACACCCACACACACATGCCCATCTACAAGTGAGTCCCCAAGGGCGGCTGCCTGGGGTGGGGGGCAGGGCTCAGCGCAGGAACAGCGCCCACACAGGCAGCCGCTGCATGGAGCTCAGCAACGCCGCACGCACACACACCACACACACACAAAGCCCACACACACACACAGAGCCTTCTTTCACACACACACACAGAGCCTTCTTTCACACACACAGCCCTGACACACACACACACACACACACACACACACAGAGAGCCCTGGGCACCAGATCCACTTTAACACACCCCCCCATACACACACTCTCTCACCGTGCCCTGGGCACCAGATCCTCTTTAACCACACACACACACACACACACCCCTACACACATACCACCCTGTGCATCAGATCCTGTTTAACCAACACCTCCCCCCCTCCCGCCCCACACACAGCCCTGGGCATTGGATTCTCTTTAATCACACGCACGCCCGGGCCATCAGCTCCTGTTTAACCCTAAGGGAGGACACTCTGCAATCCCTGGTACCCTCCATTGGCAGGGGCTGCTCAGCTCCAGGGCAGACGGAGCCCGGCGCAAGCCTCGCTGGGCACTGTCTGGCGGGTGGTGTGTCCCCCCGGAACTGGGACCTCATCAGTGCGCCCCACCCTAAGATAATCTCCAGCTGGAAGAGAAGAGCAGCGAGTTCAGGCCTCAAGCGGTTGCCTAGAAGGGCCTCCCATGGTCAGCTGCGGGCAGAACCAGCAAGAGTTGGTCTCCTGGTGCCTAAAAGGGCCAGGAGCAGGCAGAGGCCAATCAGGACCCAGCAGGCTAGATAAAAAGGCTGGTGCTATTAGTGACCAGATCTGGGTGAAGCCGGAGCAGGAAGGCTGGCTGGCTCTCCCTGCCCCAGGTATCTGCCCTGGCCAGGGGCCTAACCCTGCCAGCGTTTGCCTCGTGTGTCTGTTATGGACTGTAACACCCAGGTGGCTGTTTCGAGTTCATTGCCCATTTGTTTTCTCCGCTCCGGCCAGCCCTTGGCAGCGTGTGTGGAGCGCGGCGGGCCCCCGATTCCCGCTCGCGGCCCCTGGGGCGATGGCTCTCCACCCCTCCTGCTGACAGGCGTTCTCCTTGTCCCCCAGGCTGCTCCAGGACCTGTTCCCGAGAGCCGCCGAGCTGTACGAGAGGGTGGCCAGCAACCGGGAGCAGTGGACCAAAGTGTCTCACAAATTCACCATCAGGGGCCTCCCCAGCAACAACTCGCTGGACTTCCTGGACGAGGAGTACGACCTGCAGGGGATGGACAGGGAGAGCGCCAAGATGAACGGCTGCCTGGACACGGAGGGGCACATGGAGACGGTGGCGCAATGAGGTTCTCCTCACTGCAGCGGGGGGGCGGGGGGGGAGTGACGGAGCGACAAACCCAGCGACTCTTTGTCCCTTTTCTCCTGGAGCCAAAGGAAAGAGGGAGCCGGTTTGGAGAAATCCTTATTTGTCCAGTGCGTTCTCTACAGCCCCAGTCCCCCCCAGGCTGTGTCTAGCTCCGCGGGTGGGACAGTGGCTCTGATTCACCCCTGTTCGGAACACTCACCCACCTGCTTTTGTGGATGCCGGGGCGGGGGGGCGTTACTCCATGGACTCCTTTTGCTGTACACTGAAATGAACCCTGCTTCCCCGCTCCCCTTCTGTACGGGTACCGGCGCTGTTCGGTGGCTGCAGGGCTCGGTGTCTAGGCTAGGAACGGAAGGGGGTTCGCCAGGGCCGGGGAGAGCACAGCTGCCCTTGCGTCCCAGACCAGGATCTCGTGCCTCACGCCCTCCTGAGAGCCGAACTTCACAGGCTGATCGACATGGAGGACTTTCGCCGCTGGCTGCTTCAGGGTGGGGGGAGAGGTCTGCAAACCCTGGCTATTGAACGGGGGAGTTCCCTGGCCCGTGAGGCTGGGATAGGGGAGAGCTGTGCTGGCGGGCGGGGATGGAGAGGAGAGGGGGCCAGTTGCAGAGGAGAGTGGAAATGTTCCCGAGGTGGCAGAGACGAATGGCCAGGAGAAACCACGTGTGGCTCGTCCTCGTGAACGTACCCGCGGGCGCAGAGCATTAGGGCCGGTGGAAGCGGGTCTTTGCTCCGGGGATGTCTGGCTGAGAGCACAATGCGTTTTTCTGACCTCCAGGCAGTCGGGCGTGACAGGTCCCGTACTCCCAAGCACAGGTTCACGGCTGCTCTCCTCCCAACGACAGCCTCCCTGCTCTCGGATCCAGGGCCAGCCGCCTGCTGTCACGCCCAGGAGGCCTGCCCCTGAGTGCTGCGGGAGGGCAGGGGAAGGGTGGTTAGATCCAGAGAGGAGCCCAAAGCCATCCCACGGGGAGACCTGTCCTGAGAGGACACTGCAGGGGAGGAGAGAGACTAGAGTCTGCAGGCCCTAAAATGCCCCTGATCCATGCATGTGCTGAGCAGAAACACCAGTGCATGAGCACTGCCAGCTTGTGAACTCAGACGGGGCCAGAGCCACACCCGGTGTAAGCAGACGCACGTCCATTGACGTCAGCGCAGAGCGTTTTCCCCCTCGCCCACATCTTGGCCCATCGCTGCCTTTGTAATTGAAACCTGCCCTTTTGAGATGAGCCCTTCGGATGCTTTAGCAGAGACGGTCCCGGTACCCAAGTGTGCCCTGCAAATACCCAGCCGAGCCAGCAGCCGCCCACGCAGACACACCCCGGCTGCCCTCGACAGGGTGCGGCCGGTTCCAGAAGGGATCTGCCCAGCGGTGTCTCCCTGAGCAGTTGTGTTCCCTGAGCAATGGTGCAGAGCCAGAGAGCGATGAGCCAGCCAGCACACTGCACCCTTCACCAGATGCACGGGCCGCCTGCACCTTGTCTAGCCGGGCCAGCGCGGAGATTATTTAGAGGCCTAGATTGGACATAGAACCCAGAGGGCATGTGTCACACGTGCCATCTGAAATGTGCTGGGGGCAGCGTTTTCTACGGACGCTGGTGGGGTTTTAAGCCTCCTTCAGGCCTTTTATTAACACGCTCGCCAGTCTCTTTTCGGCTGCACCCGCTGGGCTAGTGGTTTAGGTCTAAGTGACTTGGGGGATGGTGGGAATGCAGCAGAGAGAGAAACGCATCAGCCAGCGAGCGTACAGCTCCCAGGTATCGCAATCACAGACCCTAACCTGGCACTTTCCCCGTTATATGCCTTGAATTCAGATTGCATCCTCGAGCTCCATAAGGTCTAGGGCCCATGAGCGGCAGAGTTGCAGCAAAGCATTCAGCTCATCGTCAGGAAAGCAGGAAATACAGACATTCTCCCCTAGGCCAGTACTGCGGTGGTGTGGCCAGCGCGTCCCAGCTGCCCGTGGACTCTGAGGGACAAATCGTCATCTGGCAGACGGCCTCATTCTGAGCAAATGATTGTCACCGGGGGGAGGCTGTCCCAGCCTTCAGGGAAACAGATGGGACAGAGCCCTGTCTCCTGCACGGCCTGGTTCCACTGGTCCCACGTTCTCACTCAAGAGGACATTTGGTGCTGAAGCACTTGCAGGTTTCGTTTGCTACTGATCAGAGGACAGGCCTGCTTGTGGAGTCCGTGTGGGCCTTTAAATCCTTTCCCACGTCATCTTCCCCTGCCAATCGCAGCAGTCACTAGTGTAGAGAGCCCCGGGGCTGTTCCTCCTTCTTAGGAAAAGACGTAACGGCCTGGGCTGGAGTCCTGGCCCCACTGAAATCGGTGGGATTGTGCCCTTGACTTCAGTAGGGCCAGGATTTCGCCCCGGCTGTTCCCCCCAGGATACGCTCTGCGGAGAGGCCAGTCTGCTGCTTTCTCACTTGTCTTCTGCACGCTTAGCTTGAGTCTTTCTCACAAGGGGCGTCTGCATGGGAACAGGGTCTTGGATCTCTGAGGCCAGGTGCCCCTTGGTCTCCCAGCTGAAGGCATAAACGGCTCCGTGCGGTGATGACATAATTGCCACCACTAGCGGTGCTCGAGGGCCATCAGCAGAGGGTGAGGAACTCAGGATACGTCTATACTTACCTCCAGGTTCGGCGGTAAGCAATCAATCTTCTGGCATCGATGTATCGCGTGTTGTCTAGACGCAATAAATCGATCCCGGAAGTGCTCGCCGTCGACGCCGGTACTCCTGTTCTGCGAGAGGAGTACGCGGAGTCGACGGGAGCCTGCCTGCCGCATGTTGACCCGCGGTAAGTACCTTGTAGTTCGAACTAAGGTACTTCGACTTCAGCTACGTTATTCACGTAGCTAAAGTTGCGTATCTTAGTTCAAACTGGGGGGTTAGTGTGGACCAGCCCTTAGATGGGAACCAAGAAGCAGGAGCAGAAGGACGGTGGCATCCTCAGTTGAGGTGAGGTGGATTTGATGGACGGATGGGACTTTCTCTAATCTCTGTACGAGAGATAACCCTAAGATAAATACCCTACGCTGAAGAGCCCCAAACTTTAGGGAAGTTTAGAGCCAGATCTGGGCTTATGGGTTGGCCCCATTGAGTTGAAACAGACCAGAACCCTGTTCCAAGGTCTCCTTCAGCTCTGCCCTTTCCGGCCTAGGCCCCTGTGTGCTAACTGCTGCCCTTCTCCACACAGTCCCTCCAGACAAAGAGAGCTACAGGAGAGCACCATGTAGAGGGAGAAGAGTCTCCAAAGAGAATGTGACCAGGTGGCATCAGCTGCTTGTGTCGTTTCTTGTAGCGAGTCCAGAGAACCCAGGCTCTTCCCCCAATAATGATACTGCAAAACATGGAGGGAGGCTAGCGTGGCCCAGGGGTCCCCAGCATTGCAAACGGCATTGATCCAAATGAATCAACGGTGGCTGTTCCTAGGGGTTGAAATTCACCCGGTGCAGAGTGCTGCTGTAATACCAACAGGATCGAACCTGGGGCCTCTGGAGTTTAGTGCATGAGACTCGCCCACATGAGCTAGAAGCAACCTGGCTCTTAGCGAAGGTTGTAGAGCAGACGCATTAATCGCCAAGGGGTCTCGGTGCCACTAGAGGGGCCAGAACACCACACCCAGGAGGTGTGTGGGTTACGCTGGCACAAGCCCACTGCACGAAGTCCCAGCGAAACCCTTTTTCGGAGGTACAAGCAGGCCAGAGGGGTGTATTACAAAAGCGGGTCCCTTCGCTTTGCTAAAGCAGCATCTTCTGAAATCGCAAGCCTGGCAAACCTCAACCAAAGCCATCCGACACCGACGGGGCTGCCGGAGTCTTTGCTGTGGGGGGACGGCTGGGGGGTGGAGTTACGTAAATGTTTTGTCCAAGGGACGATGCCCTTGCCCAGAAAAGAGGCATGCTCACTGCTGAGCGGCTCAAGAGTGTTGAGTGCCTGCGTTACGTGGGAGGTCAGTGGTCCCCTCTGGCTTTAAAACCTATGGCTGAGGAGCGGTAGGCGCTGCCGTGTGTGTTTAATCTAAGACTGTTGGAATTTGCAGTGCTGTAAAATGGGGGCAAGCCCAAGCAGAAGCACATTGGGCCTGGAAACAGCCCTGCCGGTAAACACAGCAGCTGGGGCTTAGGGTCCTGGAGATCAGGTTTCCATCCCAGAGCAGCGCTCAGCATGGGGAGAAAAAAGGAGCTGGTGTTTAGGGCAGCAGATTGCATCCTAAAGGAGGATGCTATTCCTGGCTTCGCCACTGACTCACCGCGCGGCCTCAGGCAAATCACTTAATCTCGCCCCGTGCCTCGGTTTCCCCATCCGTGACTCCCTTATCTCACAGGAGCTGCTCCGAGGCTGGAACCATTATTCAGGCTTTGAGAGCCTCAAACGGAAAGGGCTACCAAAGTGCATCAGTGTGATCAGCAGCTGGACTGTTTAACTGGGGAGGAAGGGCAGGGTTGTCCGGATCCTGTGAGTGGATGAGCTCTGGAGTGTGTAAACGTAGGAACATCTGGTCTTCAGTGACATGCAGTACACACGGGTGTCATCCCTACCCGCTCTGCACAGCAACCAGAGACCAGACATTGGCCCGTGCTGTGGGTATGAATTCCTTGTGGATTTGGGCTACATACAGGTTTTCCTCGGGGTCTTTTTTTAATTGTATGTTTCTTTGAATATCTGTCGTGTGTGCTGATGTATGTGGGGAACAGCGGGAGACTCTGAAGACAAGGATGCTAACCGAAAACATGTATTCATTTGCCTTACCTATTCAGAGTTGCCTTTAGAAAGATGCTTTGTATAAAATACTCTGTAGGACCTTGTGTCGTTACTAAACGTGAATGTTGGCTGATAGCTTTGTATAGGAGTACGTCTAGTTCTTTCTACCACAATCCCTCTTAGAACAACTGTAAGTATTTGCAGAGGGGAAGATAGCAGAGAAATTGGAAAAAAATAAATAAAAAAACCCCTAAAGGCAAAAAAAAAAAAAACCCCAACCCTGAAAACAAAGCTTGCTCTGATTGTTACGCTCCATTCGATTGTATCTGGCAGTGCTTGTGATTAATTTCTAACCACCACATTGTATTATAGCCATTGTTCGGGAATGGGATATTATTTATCGACGCTCCATCTTCCGCTGCGTGAAGAACAAAGTTGACGGTGTATGTAAACTCGCGGCAACGTGGCTTTAATGATGGTGTCTAAGGGTCTGACTTGTCCATTGGTGGCACGCTGGAAAAGCGGGGGGGGGGGGGAAATCAATGGGTGAAATCTATCCCTTGTTTCTCCACTGGAGATGTGTAAGAAAAAACAGAGGGTGAAATTCAGCCCTGTGTAAGGCCTGTGCATACCTAGGCACTGGGACTCAGGGGTACAGAGAACCTGTGCTAGTCTGATTTCACCCTTAGAGAACGCCACCACTGTTAGCTTACATGCGTACATAAGCGTGTTTTTCCCCCAGCCTGGCCCTTTTCTAGTTGAACTCTTTCCTGCAAATGAAGCAAGAGCTGTCAGCAAACCCACTCAAGGTGCCCCCATCCTTCCGCTCATTTGCAAGCACAAAAGAGCGAAGGGTGTGGGGGCGTCACAGACGCCAACATCCTCAGCCCACTGCCTAGATGCCACCGGATTCCCCTGGCGCTGTATAAAAGCGGAGACAACAACCCAAACCAAAATGTGAAGTGGCTGTTTCAAAGTTGTGGCCCGTGTTTTGCGCCCTGGCTGGTTTTCATGTTGCTGTGTATGTGTGTGTGGTTCATTTTCTCTCTCGCCCTTGTACATAGCCACCTGTAGATAATGTAAAGCCCGGCCGGTTTGTAGGGGTTCTCTTACCTAGCGTGTGTGCGGGTGTGAAATATTTTCCAGCTTTTCTGTCTTCTTCTTACATTGGTTGTTCTGGGGTTTCATTTTTTTTCTCCCTTAAATAGTTGTGAAGGGGAAAAAATGGGGATTTTTTTTTTCCTAATAAATTTCATACGCCGATCTCCAGCATCTGCTTTTTATTCTACGTCGGGACCAGGCGGCCTTTGCTGGGAGTGCCGATCGCAAGGCACATGGCTTGCTGTTTTATTGTATCAGGTATCAGCTAAACAGGAGCTGGCCTGTTTCAGTTCTGGGGGGGGAGGCTTCCAAGGAACAGCCGGAAGTGGGGTTGGTGATACAATAGGTGGGGCTCTTCCCTCTCAGTCAGTAGACCTGAGTGATAGTGGTGTTAAGGGCTAGCTGCCCAGAGGTTTCGAAAAGTCCACCCCATGGCTTCCCTGATGTCTCCAAGGCAGTTTAAGGAATAGTGTTTGGAGTCTCTCATGTTACTTGGGAATGGAAATGCTGACAGAGTCTGTGTCTCCTAGACTCATAACCTTTAAGGCCAGAAGGGACCATCATGATCATCTAGTCTGACCTCGAACCTCACCCACCCACTCCTGTAATAGACCCTTAGCCTCTGGCTGAGTTACTGACGACCTCAAATCATGATTTAAAGACTTCAAGTTACCGAGAACCCACCATTTCCTCTAGTTTAAACCTGCAAGTGACCCGTGCCCCACACCGCAGATGAAGGCAAAACCCAGCCAGGGTCTCTGCCAATCTGACCAGGGAGAAAATTCCCTCCTGACCCCAGATACGGGGATCAGTTAGACCCTGAGCATGTGGGGGAGACCCACCAGCCAGACCCCTGGGAGAGAATTCTCTGTAGTAACTCAGAGCCCTCCTCAGCTAGTATTACAGCCCATTCGAAGTTTAGCGACCAGTGCGATTGGACAAGGTTAGTATAGGGCCTGGCATGGCTGAAAACCAGGTCAATGCTACAGACAGTTCTGAGCTGGGGTACGTGTGCGTCACTGCTCAACTAGGTGTCATAGACCCTATGCTATCTTTAGCAAAAGGAAATTTTTTTGCTCCCCTCTGTGTCAGCCCATCTGCCACTCAGAGTCCTGCCCCCTAGCTATCTCCCACCTCATCTGCCCCCTTCCCCAGTCCTTCTACCCTCCAGATCCTCCTCATTGTGTCCTATCCCCCCACCCCATCCGCCCTAGACTCTGCTTCCTGCCCCCTCTTTTCCTAGCTCCCCACCTCAGCTGTATCCTGAACTCCCCCAGGTCCTGGCCCTAGTCCCCACCCTGGGTCCGGACTGCAGCCCCCCCCACTATTCCCCCCACATTGTTGCATGGCCCAGCCTCATGCCAGGGACCTCCCAGCCTGGTGCTGCTCCCCCTGCACCCTAAGGTGCCATTCAGATTGACACCCAGAGGGGTTCACTTAGGATGGAGGGGCAGACTCCAATGGGGGGGACAGTAGCCCCCCACCACTGTGAGTCCCAGCGCATGGTGCTGTTAGGGTCAGGGTGGTTTGATTTAAATCAAGGCAATTTAAATCACCAAGTGGAAAGCCTCGATTTAAATCGTTGATCGCAATCCCCTTTTTCCATTTGTACTTCAGTTATTTTCTAAAGAAAGGTGCGTTCTCCGTGGCTGATAGAACCGTTAAAGCATGTCGCGTTACAACGAAAAAGAGCCTTTACGCTGCTTTGGACGTTCGACTTTGCAAAACGACCCATGGTTATGGGGTCAGAGCAAATGGGGGGATTATGGAACAGAAATCTAAACAGACAGGCAGAAATACCGCAGGTCATATCTGATCAACACCATCACCCAACCTGACCCTTACCCCACACCACAGATAGAGGACTGGCTAGATCGACTGGGGGTGCAAAATTCATTAGCCCTCTGGATTGGACTCGAGGATATTGGCAAATTCCTTTAGATGTTGATGCCCAGGAAAAGTCAGCGTCTGCAGTGGAATCTGGCCTAGCTGAGTTTGGATTAATTAGTGCAGGGGCTGCCTTTCAGAGGCTTGTCAGGGAGGTGCTGCAGGGCTTCGCCAGGGCCTATGTACGTGACTTGGCTACTTTTAGTGATCCCTGACAAGACCACCTGAGCCCGGTGGGAATTGTATTGCAGAGGCGTAGAGAAGCCAGCCTCACTGTCACGGTGTCCAAAGGCAAGATGGGGGCCGGGGAGGTACCTGGGTGGGCGGTGGGGCTGTTCGCACTGACTCTTTAAGAAGCCGTTCGAAATTGGTCTGTCGCACAAACCAAGCTGCGGATCCAATCCTTTATTGGTCTGGTCAGCTATTACGGGAGGTTTGTAAAGGGGGTCAGTGAAATTGTGCCCCCTTTACCGGACCTTACAAAAAAGGGGAAGCCAGACTGGGTGATACGGACTGAGGCCTGGGAGGAAGGCTTCAAGGACATACAAAAGGCTACAGAGCCAGTTTTCGTAAGCTCCGAATTCAGCAAAAACTTTGTGGTGTGTCGCGATGCTTCTAACCCTGGGCCAGGCACAGGGCTAATGCAGGCTGGGGTGGAGGACAAGAGGCCCCCCATTTCCTTAAGTAAAAAACTGAGCCTCACCAAACAGAACTATGCTGTCATCGAGAGGGAACGTTATGCCATAGGTTGGACTATTAAACAATTTACCTTATCTGTATAATGGAAATGTTACCTGCCCAAAATTCTCTGTTTCTCCCGCACTTTAGGGGCACCCACCTTTATCCAATTCCTAGGGCTCAAGGTGTAACCCTGGTAATTTAAGTACCCACCCTTACTCAATTCCTAGGGCTCAGGGCGTATTCTTTGTGGGGTTGCAGGACCTTTTATCAGTGAAAGAGCCTTACACAGTAATATCCTTACCCTCTATTTATTAACAATTATCAAGCAGAATACACATGCTACGCGTACAATGCTGTGCTCACCAATTCTGATCATGCAGACGGACATTCCCTTTGGCCAGACACGGTCAGTCTCATCTGGACTATGGTTGTTGGACATCATGGTCGTGCAGAGGATTCTTAGCAGTTCTGATCTTAGGCTGTGTCTTAGAGGCAAGTTCTTCTTCTTCTTCTTCTTCCAGGTCTTTCCTTTTTCTTCTTCTTCTTTTTCTTCTGCTGGTCTCCTTCTTGGACCCCAGTTTATATAGTGTAACTTGAGTCCTGCTTAGCTATTCTTTAACCAATCATTTTACTAAAATTTTACTAAACAGTTCTCTAACCAATCCTAGCATATTGTAAAACAATCCTTTAACCAACCATACCCCACCACTTAATTGATTTACACTTAGCAAAATTAATTATAGAAGAACATAAGAATGGCCAGAATGGATCAGACCAAAGGTCCATCCAGCCCAGTATCCTGTCTACCAACAGTGGCCAATGCCAGGTGCCCCAGAGGGAGTGAACCTAACAGGCAATGATCAAGTGATCTCTCTCCTGCCGTCCATCTCCACCCTCTGACAAACAGAGTCTAGGGACACCATTCCTTACCCACCCTGGCTAATAGCCATTAATGGACTTAACCGCCATGAAGTTATCCAGTTCTCTTTTAAACCCTGTTATAGTCCTAGCCTTCACACCTCCTCAGGCAAGGAGTTTCACAGGTTAACAGTGCGCTGTGTGAAGAAGAACTTCCTTTTATTTGTTTTAAACCTGCTGCCCATTAATTTCATTTGGTGGCCCCTAGTTCTTATATTATGGGAACAAGTAAATAACTTTTCCTTATTCACTTTCTCCACACCACTCATGATTTTATATACCTCTATCATATCCCGCCTTAGTCTCCTCTTTTCCAAGCTGAAGAGTCCTAGCCTCTTTAATCTCTCCTCATATGGGACCCATTCCAAACCCCTAATCATTTTAGTTGCCCTTCTCTGAACCTTTTCTAATGCCAGTCTATCTTTTGTGTGTGTATATATCTATATATACACAGACAGAAACAATCATTTACCTGCCGTGTCCGCAGGTTCGGCTGATCGCAGCTCCCACTGGCCGTGGTTCGCCGCTCCAGGCCAATGCAGGCTGCGGGAAGGGTGGCCAGCACATCCCTTGGCCCGCGCTGCTTCCTGCAGCCCGCGTTGGCCTGGAGCGGAGAACCGCGGCCAGTGGGAGCCGCGATCGGCCGAACTTGCGGAAACAGCAGTTAAACAAACCGGCCCGGCCCGCCGGGGGCTTTCCCTGAACAAGCAGCGGACCGGCTTTGAGAACCACTGGTGTAAATCACCAAACGGGACAGAGACACTGACTGGTGCGAAGTGCTGATCTGCAGCTGAAAGTGTTACGTCCAGCCCCAGAGGTCCAGCGACACCAGACAGACTGTTGTGGGATGATAAACAGGACAAAAGACATTTGTTGTTTTGCCCTCCACACCACATGAAGCTGAATCATGCAAAGGGATTCCGCCCATCCGCTGAGTTTGCAGCTCAGAGCACAATGCTAACAAGAAGGAACTGTATCTCTGTGCTGCTTGGAATCGGGGGGCAGGTTTACCAGGCATAGGCAAGAGGTCCTCAGTGCTTAGCCTGGGGTAGCCCGAAAGGACATATAGAGCTTGCTTATTATAGGAGCTTCTCTTACCTTATGAAACTTAAGACTGCAGCTCATTTGTATCTCTGCTTACCTGCTTTAACCTTGCAAATAACTCCAGTTCCTTTTCCTATTTAATAAATCTGTATATAGTTTATTACAGGATTGGCTACAAGCATTGTCTTCGGTGTAAAGACCTTCGGTAGAACAGACTGGGGTAAGTGACTGATCCTTTGGGACTTAGAGTAACCTGAATATTGCTTTGTGGCACCTTAGAGACTAACCTCTCCTGTGCACACAACACAACAAAAACACTAACCCAGGAACCAAACCCTGCAACAAACCCCAGTGCCAACTCTCTCCACATATCTATTCAAGGGACACCATCATAGGACCTAACCACATCAGCCACACCATCAGGGGCTCGTTCACCTGCACATCTACCAATGTGATATATGCCATCATGTGCCAGCAATGCCCCTCTGCCATGTACATGGGCCAAACCGGACAGTCTCTCCGCAAAAGAATAAATGGCCACAAATCAGACATCAAGAATTATAACATTCAAAAACCAGTCGGAGAACACTTCAACCTCCCTGGTCACTCAATTACAGTCGCAATTCTCCAACAAAAAAACTTCAAAACCAGACTCCAACGAGAAACTGCAGAACTGGAATTAATTTGCAAATTGGACACCATTAAATTAGGCTTGAATAAAGACTGGGAGTGGATGGGTCATTACACAAAGTAAAAACTATTTCCCCTTGCTAATTTTCCCCCTACTGTTACTCACACCTTTTTGTCAACTGTTTGAAATGGGCCACCCTGATTATCACTACAAGTGTTTTTTTTCTCCTGCTGATAATAGCCCACCTTAATTGATTACTCTTGTTACAGTTGGTATGGCAACCCCCATTTTTTTATATTTCATATATATATATATATATATATATATTCCTACTGTATTTTCCACTGCATGCATTCGATGAAGTGGGTTTTAGCTTAGCCCATGAAAGTTTATGCTCAGATAAATTTGTTAGTCTCTAAGGCAGGGGCAGGCAAACTTTTTGGCCTGAAGGCCGCATCGGGTTTCGTAAATTGTATGGAGGGCCGGTTAGGGGAGGGGGTTGTGTCCCCCCCCCCAGGACTCCTGCCCCATCCAACCCCCCCTGTCCCCTGACTGCCCTCGGACCTCCGCTGCCCCATCCAACCCCTCCTCTCATTCCTGACGGCCCCGCTGGGACCCCTGCCCCATCCAACTACCCCTTCTCCCTGTCCCCTGACTGCCCCCTGCCGCCCCATCCAACCCCCCCTCCTTCCTGACTGCTCCCCAGGGACCCCTGCCCCCATTCAACCCCATTTCCCCCCCAACCACCATCCACACCCACGCCCCCTGACCACCACCCCAAACTCCCCGGCCTTCTATCCAACCCCCCCATTCCCTGCCCTCTTTCCACGCTGCCTGGAGCACCAGTGGCTGGCAGCGCTAGAGCCGCGCCGCCCGGCTGCAGCCGGGCCACACTGCCGCTGCCGCCACCACCGCCGCCAAGCAGCTCAGAGCACCGGGGCAGGCCGGGCTCTGCAGCTGCGCTGCCCCAGGAGCTCACAGCCCCCTGCCCAGAGCATTGCGCCAGCGGCGGAGCGAGCGAGCTGAGGCTGCGGGGGAGGGAGAACAGCAGGGGAGGGGCCGGGGTCTAGCCTTCCCAGCCAGGAACTCAGGGGCTGGGCAGGAGGGTCCCGTGGGCCGGATGTGGCCTGCAGGTCGTAGTTTGTCCACCCCTGCTCTAAGGTGCCACAAGTACTCCTCGTTCTTTTTGCTGATACAGACTAACACGGCTACCACTCTGAAACCTGAATATTGCTGTGTTCGTTGGTGTAAGGGACCATCTATGGCAAAGGCAGGCTCGCCTGTGTGGCAAGACAGATCAGAGTACCCACGGGGACTGTCTGTGATTCCACGGTTAGGCCGCTTTATAGATTCATAGATTCTAGGACTGGAAGGGACCTCGAGAGGTCATCGAGTCCAGTCCCCTGCCCGCATGGCAGGACCAAATACTGTCTAGACCATCCCTGATAGACATTTATCTAACCTACTCTTAAATATCTCCGGAGATGGAGATTCCACAACCTCCCTAGGCAATTTATTCCAGTGTTTAACCACCCTGACAGTTAGGAACTTTTTCCTAATGTCCAACCTAGACCTCCCTTGCTGCAGTTTAAGCCCATTGCTTCTTGTTCTATCCTTAGAGGCTAAGATGAACAAGTTTTCTCCCTCCTCCTTATGACACCCTTTTAGATACCTGAAAACTGCTATCATGTCCCCTCTCAGTCTTCTCTTTTCCAAACTAAACAAACCCAATTCTTTCAGCCTTCCTTCATAGGTCATGTTCTCAAGACCTTTAATCATTCTTGCTGCTCTTCTCTGGACCCTTTCCAATTTCTCCACATCTTTCTTGAAATGCGGTGCCCAGAACTGGACACAATACTCCAGCTGAGGCCTAACCAGCGCAGAGTAGAGCGGAAGAATGACTTCTCGCGTCTTGCTCACAACACACCTGTTAATACATCCCAGAATCATGTTTGCTTTTTTTGCAACCGCATCACACTGTTGACTCATATTTAGCTTGTGGTCCACTATAACCCCTAGATCCCTTTCTGCCGTACTCCTTCCTAGACAGACTCTTCCCATTCTGTATGTGTGAAACTGATTTTTCCTTCCTAAGTGGAGCACTTTGCATTTGTCTTTGTTAAACTTCATCCTGTTTAACTCAGACCATTTCTCCAATTTGTCCAGATCATTTTGAATTATGACACTGTCCTCCAAAGCAGTTGCAATCCCTCCCAGTTTGGTATCCTCCGCAAACTTAATAAGCGTACTTTCTATGCCAATATCTAAGTCATTAATGAAGATATTGAACAGAGCTGGTCCCAAAACAGACCCCTGCGGAACCCCACTCGTTATGCCTTTCCAGCAGCATTGGGAACCATTTAGTGCCTGAGGAGTTTACACTTGATACTTGGCTGGAGAAATCTAAGTACAGAACTCACAGCCAGTTTGGGGTTTGTGCCCTGGTTCTTAACAGCTGCCCTGAGGTTGGGACCCACACTCGAGTCGCTGCGGGCGCACCATCTGAGAGCCACTGGGGAGAACTGGCTCGCTAGAAGGACATTCACTGAAGATGGGCCCCAACTGCAGAACTGGGAGCTGCGGGGTCTAGCTCTGAACCCTTCCAGGCTGGCTATTCAGATCGGTGGCTTTGGTTCATGTCCACCGTTCTCAGACCGCTCCTGTCTACATGGAGCTTTCAAACTAGCGCGATCCAGATCGACGGAGAGAAACTAATTCTCTGGTGGTTTGCGCTCACAGCCCAGGCTGGGTCCGGCCTGTGAAGGGCCCTATAGAAAGCCATGGTGCTGTGGTTGCTGGAGCTGCGCCATGGCCCGGAGGCGTGCAGTGCAGAGAAGAACGGGGCTTCTGTTCCAGGCGGCCTGGGCACAGCGTCTGCCCTTGTCAGCCCCGGTCCGGAGGCGTGATCTGGGGTGTGCAGGCCCGGGCCAGGCTGGGATCCCCGAGGGAACGAGGGCAGCGCGGGTGGTCCCTGCACCAGAGCTGGGCCTGGGGCTGAGAGAGCCGCCCTGTCCCCGCGGCGATCCCCTGCCCTTTAGGGGATACACCCACCCCAGGGTCACACCTTCCCATCTGATCCCTCCCAATCACCCCCACCCCAAGTCTGCTCCTATCCCGAAGCAGGCAGCCCCCAGAGCTGCACCCCCCACCCTCCAGGGCTCCAATGACCCCTGTCCCCCCCCAAATAGCCCCCCAATGGTCCAACTACCCCTCCTTTCCCAAATCAACCCCCGCCCCCGGGCTCCAGCTTCAAGCTGGGTCAGTGTGGGGTCTACCCTGCCCAGCCCCGTACACTCAGCTCCCCTCCCCCAGCCGGGGCCAGGCCGGGCTGCAGCCCCTCCGCTGCGGGGGCGGGGCGGGCTCCGTGCATGCTGCGGGGGCGGGGCCGAGCAGAGCCCCCTCCCTTCCTCTCTCCCCCTGGGGCTGGGTCCGCCGGGGGCTTCCCCCGCTGGTGACGTCAGGAGGGTTCCCTCCCCGCGCGGACGCAGCCCGGCCGCCCAGTGCCGCAGCCATGGCCGAGGCGGCGGGGAGCGGCGGCGGCGGGTCCTGGAAGCGGCACATCGTCCGGCAGCTGCAGCTCCGGGACCGGGCGCAGAGCGGCCGCTTCCTGGACGTGGTGCAGGCCTGTGAGCGAGCGGGGCCGGGAGCTGCCGCCTGCGGCGGGCTGGGCGGGGGACAGGGGGAGCTGGAGCCCGGGGGAGGGGTGATTTGGGAAGGGAGGGGGCAGGGGGAGCTGGAGCCGGGGGGGGGGGGGGTTT
>NC_048298.1:345872219-345976109 GCF_013100865.1 Trachemys scripta elegans | reverse complement strand
GGGGGGGGACAGGGGTCATTGGAGCCCTGGAGGGGGGGGGGTGCAGCTCTGGGGGCTGCCTGCTTCGGGATAGGAGCAGACTTGGGGTGGGGGTGATTGGGAGGGATCAGATGGGAAGGTGTGACCCTGGGGTGGGTGTATTTTAGGCAGTGAGGGAAGGGAAAGGGGTAGGTGCAGGCCTGGGGGTTGTACTTGATTTGGGGGAGGGGGAGGACTCGCAGCAGCTCTGGTTTGTGGGTGCATTTGAAGGAGGAGCAGCCCTGGGTGTAGATGATGGCTGGAGCACCAGGGGAGCAGTTCCAGGCGTGATCACGCAGGGAAAGGAATAAGGCCACACTTCAGTTTTTGTTACCCAGCAAACTGTCGTGTAGCCCGGTCCTGGCCCTTCCCCCTTCTCTCAGCCTCTCATTGGATGAGTCATTTGTTTTGTAGCTGCCTTTAAAATATAAATAACCCTTTTCTGTCCAGGAAGTGTGGTTTGCTCAGAGTTTTGTGCCTAACTCTGCTCTTCTGTTTTGACTTGTAAATGTGAGCTCCGATGCCGTCCTTGTCCTCCCCACTCTTGTCGTTTGTGCATTTGGTGCATTGGCGCGTGTGTCAAATGCCCATTCTGGAGGGCAGCGGGAATCACTGAATCCCCCCCATGAAATAAACGAGATGTCACGTAGCCAAAAGAAAAGCTTCCGTGGTGTGTGTGGAAGAAGGAACCTTAGGGGTGGTTAGATCAGTGTTCTGCTGACCTTGCTCTGAACTGCGACCCTGGCGTCAAAAAGGAGACTTGTTCCTTGCTTTAGTGCGTTAAAGGGAGGTGAAAGTAAAAGCAAAGGGATGAAATTAGCCGAGGGGCAATTTCAAGGTTGCGTATCAGAGAAAGCTTCCTGGTTGTTATCAACTACTCGTCTTGTGCCAGCAACAAACATCTTGGAAGGGAGATTAAATCTCATGCTTCAAGGCTCAATCCAATGTCCAAGTATTAGAGGCGGGAATGAGACCTAATGGGGCAACAGGTGCTACACCTTCCTCTGAAGCAGCCAGCGCTAGCCACAATCTGTGACAGGGTATGGGACCAGATGGACCTTAGGACTGATTTGACCTAGCAGCCCTTACGCTCCCCGGTCAGGATTGGTGTCGTATTGTGCCAGGTGCTGTACAAATGCATAGATGCAATCCCTGCCCTGAAGAGCTGATATCCCAGGCCTTGATCTGGTAAGAAGCTCTGTTCAGATGTGCCCCTGAATCGCCATGGATACATTTTCAGGATCAGGGTCTAATTGAAGTCAGGATGCAAGAAGTGGGTCTAATAAACAGTATGGGGGTGACTCAAGGTGACTGATAAAATCCCACTATCACATAGCTAGGGAACAGCTGTATGAATCGGATTCTTGCATTTGCCCAGTTCCAAATGTTTAAACCGCAGGTTATTTTCTATATATGTATATATATTTCTATTCAAAATAACACCGTCATTTCCCAGATCCCTCCAGGTCTCCTGGCCAAGCCCTCCCCAAAGTTCAGGGACTGCCAGGTTCCCCAGAAACCGTCTCCTATTGATAGTCTCCTTGGGGAAGTGGTGGAAGCTCCACCCTTGTGACCTTTGATGGGTTGGATGGACTAGTTTTAAAGGTCCTGGGGGAATAACCCTGCCCTGGTCTCAGGGAGATAGATTGGAGGAGCGCCGTGCCTCAGTTTCCCCATCTGTACAATGGTACTGACCTCCTTTGTAAAGAGCTTTGAGATCGGCTGATGAAAAGTGCTATATAGGAGGAAGGTAATATTATTATTATTAGGGCTTTTCCTTTGCTCATGTCCATGGCTGTACAGTAACTCCTCACTGAACGTCGTCCCGGTTAACGTTGTTTCGTTGCTGATCAATTAGGGAACATGCTCGTTTCAAGTTGTGCAATGCTTCCTTATAATGTCGTTTGGCAGCCGCCTGCTTTGTCCACTGCTTGCAGGAAGAGCAGCCCGTTGGAGCGAGCTGGTGGGGGCTTGGAACCAGGGTGGACCGGCAGCCCCCCATCAGCTCCCCGTTTCCCTAAGTTCCCTGTGTGGCAGCCGCCCAGCAGGCTATCAGTTGCCGGCAGTTCAGCTGCCCCTCCCCCCACTGCCATGTGCTGCTCCTGCCCTCTGCCTTGGAGCTGCTCCCGGGAGCCTCCTGCTTGCTGTGTGGGGGGGCGGGGACAGAGGGGGGCTAATGTCAGGGTGTCCCCCTCCCCCCTGGTCCTGCACCCTGCTTACACCATCTCCACAGAGCAGTGGGGGGACACGACAGGGCTCAGGATGGAGGGAGCTTGCTGGCAGCAGCTGCTGTCTCAACTTGCTGATCTACTCAAAAAGGCAATGAACTTAGAGTAGGGTCAGCATACTTAAAGGGGCAATGCGCATCTCTCTCACACACACGCACGCACGCACACAGTGTGTGTCTCTGTCTCTCTCTGCCGTGCTGTCTCCCCTCCCTCCATTTGTGCTGCCTTGTAGAGTGTGAGGCTACATTAACAACAATGTGTTAACCCTTGAGGGTTGAGCCGAGTGCTAGTTCATCATTTAGCAGTAAGGCATTCCCTGGGAAATATCCCACCCTCTGACTCCACCACCTCAACCAAGCTTCACAATCATCATTGCTGTGGACAGTATTAAATTGTTTGTTTAAAACTTATACTCTGTGTGTGTGTGTGTGTGTGTGTGTGTGTGTGTGTGTGTGTGTGTGTGTAAAATATAGTCTTTTGTCTGGCGAAAAAAATTTCCCTGGAACCTAACCCACCCTGTTTACATTAATTCTTATGGGGAAATTGGATTCGCTTAACATGGTTTCGCTTAAAGTCGCATTTTTCTGGAACAGAACTACAATGTTAAGCGAGGAGTTACTGTATCTGCTTTATGCTTTTCCGACGGGCGTCCAATGTTTCTCACGTCCTCACCTCTGCTAAATGGCTGCTTTGGGTCAAAGGTGACTATAACCTTTCCCATTGCTAATAAGTCTTTACATTTGTACCTTTCCCCTCCAAGTGCTTTGCAGGCCCTTCAGCTGCATTTCTGATCCTGGTTTCACCCTAACTTTCTGCATCACGCTTCAGAACCAAATCAAGAGCGTGTACAGTATGTGTCAAGAAAACCATGCGCTCTAGTATCCTCTGCAAGGATGGTGAGATTGTGAGCCTTGGAAGAAGGGTCTTGGGAGAACACAGCTCTTTCCTTGACACGTGGGTTTTGAGATTGGCAGGGAATGTCTGGGTGCGCTTTCGCTTTCTGCTCCTTCTCCGAAGGGGAGGCTGTGTCAGTCTGATGCAGACTGGTCTGCTCTATACAAACACTGTATTGCTGACAACAGATGTAGGCACTGGTGAAGCACTGAAGCCTGCTCTGGTCTGCCCTTGTATCTAAATCCGGTTCAACGCTGCTTCGGCTCACCCCGCCCCCACCCCCACCCCCGCCATGCCTGTTTTCAGCAACAGGTCGTTCTTGTTGCGTAGACAAGGTTTCGTTATTATTCCTGTTTTTTGCTTTGCCCTCTGACTCTGTGCCCTGGGGGTTAGTAAGAGAGAGGGGTCGGGGGTACAGTAAATCAGGTATCCTTCACTTTGGGGATGGCACGGGGCTAAAACACAGAAAAGAGCAGGGAAAACCCACTCCTAACAACAAACGCAGCCAGAATCATAATGGGGGAAAAGCCCTCATTTATTCCCCTCTGAAACTCTTCTCCTCCAGTCTGTCTACCCTATGGGAGTTCGTTCTCTCTCTCCGTTTCTAGCTCTAGCTGGAGGAGAGACGGAAGAAGATCAGCTGCCAATCTGCCAGCCAGGGAATCGGAGGACAAAGCCTCTAGGCCTGGAGGTGCAGTTCCAGGAGGCCGATTTCCAGAGAGGAAGGATGGTGCAATGGTTAGGGAGCTAGCCTGGGACCCGGGAGCCTTGGGTTAAGTTCCCTGCTCTGCCAGAGACTCGGGCAGGTCAGTTAGGCCCAGGTCCACGAAGGTGTTCAGGCTTCTAACGACCACTGATTTCAAGTACTGTTGGGGAAATGGGCTTTAGTCCCTCCGCGCCTCACTTTCCCATGTGTAAAGCAGGACTAACAGCACTTACCCTCGCTACTGCCCCGTGGGCTAAGTACATCACAGGTTGTGAGCTGCTCAAATATTACAGTAACGGGACAGATACGATGGATCTATCCCATTGTAGTAGGACAGGGTTACAGTATAGGCCAGGACTCCTGGGTTCTCTTTCCAGCTCTTCCATTGACTTTGCCGATGTGACTCTGGACAGTCTCGTAAGTTTTTTGATGTCAGTTTCCACCTCTGTGAAATGACCGTACTTTTACAAGCGTGTGCTGCTTTTGAGTCTGACAGTCACAGGGGTGTTGTAAAACTGAACTAGTTCATGTTTGGACAGGCGGGGGAAAATGAGACACAGACTTGAAGTGACTTCCCCGAGGCCGGATTACGATTAGAACTCGGGAGTTTCTAACTCCCAATTCTCTTGGTTCATCTAGACTGGGTCACTGGTGCTGTCAGGTCTTTTGAGATCCCCCAATAAATTCTCTATAGAATTGCAAAGGATGAAGTAATACAATCCCCTTGCCGTCTCTCCCACCTTAACCTACAGTCTGATGGAGTTAAAAATGCAGGGAGAGGGATTTAAAATTCAATGCTGTCCCACATTCAGGAAGAGGGTCGCCACCTGTCTCCAGCTCTTGCTGGTCTTTCTCAGACCCTGCAGGCCAGTCTCCTGCTTCAGGTCCCAAAGTGATCCCTGCCTCGTTGGCTGAGAAGACACTTCTTATAGTGCCTCACAGTTGGGTGCGTTATAGGGGGATTGTGCTTTTCTCAGGGGCGTCCGGCATTAGTTGCTGATGGAGATGACACAAACCATTACTCTGTACACGATACAGCAACTCCTATGTTTCAAAGGGGAAAAAAAGGTCTCTCTAGGTCACGTAAATATGTTTCATGCACTGAGGTTTATTCTGCTTTAACTTAATAGTTATTCTCTTCCTTCTGTGGGGATGAATTTTTTTCTTTCGTTTTCAGTAACACTTCTCTATCCGAGACCCAAGTCAGGGAGCATGAATTTTGACATCCCCCATCAGCTTATGCAATATTGCTTTGCTGTGTAGCCTCTGGAAAGTGACTCAGAACCCAATGGGAAGTGCCCTTTTTTAACAGGCTGGTTTTCATTGTCACAGCTGAGCCCAGGTGTGACAATGCGGTTCTGGCGGAACCCAACTGAGAGTGCCAACTCAGGACAAATTGCTCAAATAGGGCAGTTACAGCCCAAGGCTGGGGTTTTTTCCACCCCTAAGGCAAACCAAACTAGCCAGACTAGGAGGACTTCGGTCTCACCCCACTGGCTAACCGCAAGTCTCCCAAGCAATCTCCTTAGACACTCCAGTTTCCCAGTACTCCCACCAGTGCCACTCGTTATGGGGACAAATGGTTATGAAAACCAATACCCCAGTAAAAGAAAAAGGTTCTCCTGATCCCAAAGGACCAAGCCCCAGACCCAGGTCAATATACGAATCAGGTCTTACCCACAAATCACGCTGTTGCCAATTCTTTAGAATCTAAAATCTAAAGGTTTATTCATAAAAGGAAAAGGATAGAGATGAGAGTTAGAATTGGTTAAATGGAATCAATTACATACAGTAATGGCAAAGTTCTTGGATCAGGCTTGCAGCAGCGATGGAATAAACTGCAGGTTCAAATCAAGTCTCTGGAATACATCCCCCGCTGGGATGGGTCCTCAGTCCTTTGTTCAAAGCTTCAGCTTGTAGCAAAGTTCCTCCAGAGGTATGAAGCAGGATTGAAGACCAGATGGAGATGGGGCATCAGCCTTATATAGTCTTTTCCAGGTGTAAGTACACCTCTTTGTCCTTACTGTGGAAAATTACAGCAAAAATGGAGTCTGGAGTCACATGGGCCAGTTCCTGCATACTTTGCTGAGTTACAAGGCGTATCTGCCTTCTCTCAATGGGTCCATTGTATCGCTGGTGGTCCTTAATGGGCCATCAAGCAGGCAAGGCAGAGCTAATCTCAGTTTGTCTGGGATGTCACCCAGAAGCATAGCATAAGTTTGCCATACAGACAGTATAGAGCCAATATTCACCATACAGACAGTATAGAGCCAATATTCATAACTTCAACTACAAAACTGATACACACATATAGACAGCATAATCATAACCAGTAAACCATAACCTTGTCCTAGACACCCCATTTGACCCCCTTTATACAAGATTTGGGTGCCACTACAGGACCTTGGTTGCAACAATGATCTATACGGTCCCGGTTTATGTCAATAACGTCACACCAGGTGATGGCTGTAATACGCAGCTTGTCTTTCCATCGGAGGTGTCTTTCCATTCCTCTCCTATGTAGATCCACAACGTCCAGGCTGCATTGTAGAATCATAGAAGATTAGGGTTGGAAGAGACCTCAGGAGGTCATCTAGTCCAGCTCCCCGCTCAGAGCAGGACCAACCCCAACTAAATCATCCCAGCCAGGGCTTTGTCAAGCCGGGCCTTAAAAACCTCTAAGGATGGAGATTCCACCACCTCCCTAGGTAACGCATTCCAGTGCTTCACCACCCTCCTAGTGAAATAGTGTTTCCTAATATCCAACCTAGACCTCCCCCACTGCAACTTGAGACCAGTGCATTACTGAGGGCACCGTGCCAGGGAGTGGCTTGGAAAGGAGTCAAACATCAGCTACTTCCCACTGGCTCACCTCTTGGAAGGCCCAAGTTGCCGTAAACGCAATGAACTCTGCTGCTCTATGCTCTGCCCTTGCTCCCTCTTTGCTCCTGGCTCCAGCTCAAGCTGTTGACTGTGCTCTATTACAGAGGTCCCCAAGGGGGGGGGGGAGCAAAGAGGAACATCGGAAGACTGGAAAAGGGCAAGTATATATATAAGAAGGGAAATAAGGACAACCTGGGGAATTACAGACCAGTCAGCTTAACTTCTGTACCCAGAAAGATACTGGAGCAAATAGTTAAGCAATAAATTTGCAAATACCTAGAAGATAAGGTGATAAATAACAGTCAACAGGGATTTGTCAAGAACAAATCGTGTCAAACCAACCTGATAGCTTTTTTTGACAGGGTAACAAGCCTTGTGGATGGGGGGAAGCAGTAGACGTGGTATATTTTGACTTTAATAAGGCTTTTGATACTGTCTCACATGACCTTCTCATAAACAAATTAGGGAAATACAACCTAGATGGAGCTACTATAAGGTGGGTGAATAACTGGTTAGAAAACCGTTTCCAGAGAGTAGTTATCAGTGGTTCACAGTCATGCTGGAAGTACATAACGAGTGGGGTCCTGCAGGGATCGGTTCTGTTCAATATCTTGATCAATGATTTAGATAATGGCATAGAGAGAACACTTATAAAGTTTGCGGACAATACCAAGCTGGGAGGGGTTGCAAATGCTTTGGAGGATAGGATTAAAATTCAAAATGATCTGGACAAACTGGAGAAATGGTCTGAAGTAAATAGGATGAAATTCAATAAGGACAAATGCAAAGTACTCTACTTAGGAAGGAACAATCAGTTGCACACATACAACATGGGAAATGACTGCCTAGGAAGGAGTACTGTGGAAAGGGATCTGGGGTCATAGTGGACCACAAGCTAAATATGAGTCAACAGTGTAACGCTGTTGCAAAAAAAGCAAACATCATTCTGGGATGTATTAGTAGGAGTGTTGTAAGCAATACACAAGAAGTAATTCTTCTGCTCTACTCTGCGCTGATTAGGCCTCAACTGGAGTATTGTGTCCAGTTCTGGGCACCATGTTTCAGGAAAGATGTGGACAAAGTGCAGAAAGTCCAGAGAAGAGCAACAAAAATGATATAAGGTCTAGAAAACATGACCTATGAGGGAAGATTGAAAAAATTGGATTTGTTCTGTCTGGAGAAGAGAAGACTGAGAGGGGACATGATCACAGTTTTCAAGTACATAAAAGGTTGTTACAAGGAGGACAGAGAAAAATTGTTCTTGTTAACAGCTCAGGGTAGGACAAGAAGCAATGGGTTTAAATTGCAGCAAGGGCGGTTTAGGTTGGACATTAGAAAAAACATCCTGTCAGGGTGGTTTAGCACTGGAATAAATTGCCTAGGGAGGTTGTGGAATCTCCGTTATTGGGGATTTTTAAGAGCAGGTTGGACAAACACCTGTCAGGGGTGGTCTAGATTATACTTAGTCCTTCCACAAGTGCCGGGGCCTGGGCTAGACGACCCCTTGAGGTCCCTTCAAATCCTATGATTCTATGATTCCAGGGTGCGTGGTGGGACCCAGGCCAGCCCCCCACAGGAGGCAGGGAGAAAGCGCCACCCAGCCCTGCCCCCAGCCACGGCCCTGCACCTGGTCCCGTCCCCCGCCCAGCTCCGCACCCAGCTGCAGGCCCAGCTGCTGGCCCCCACCACGGCCCGGCTGCAGCTCCGCTCCCAGCCCTGTTCCTACCCCTATCCTCAGCCGCTGCCGGTGGCTCCGTTCCCGGCCCCAGACCTGCCCCCAGCCTCGGCCCCCTGCCCTTGGCCTCCCTGCTCCCGACTCTGGGGCGACCCTGAAAAGTTTGGGGACCGCTGCTCTATTAGGTCTAGGACCCAGTTGCCTGAGATATGAAGCCTTTCTGATTGGCCATGGGAGTTAGAATCCGCTGACTCTTCCTGCCCTGGTGGGAAATTTTCAGCTGGTTCTGGTTGGCAGCTAGAACTTGGGACAGAGCAACAAGGATCTGGAGCTGCTGGTGGCTTCTGGCCTCCAGCAAAAATCCACAGAGGCCAGTGGAGACCAGCTGGAGGAGCCTAACTGGGTTTACTCGAACTGGCTCTGTGGGGGGAAAAGCAGGGGGGTGTTGAAACTCTTGGCTCTCATTGGAGGGCCCTTGTCCATCCTGGTTAAGATTGATGAGGCTGCGGCCACTAAATAAGATGTATTTGTGCCATCGACCTTCTACCTGCCCTTTAGGAGTGGGGAGGCTGGTTAGTGAACAGGGCTGGTTTCTGCTGGTTTGTGGTTGACTGATGGCTGGTGGTGGTGGAAGGTGTCCAGTGGTGGAACCTCAGTAAAAGCTTCTAAAATTAAGCTCTGCCCCTGCTGCAGAGAGGATGGTCTCAGGGCCAAAGCATGTCCTAGAGAAGTGCGGGGTGAACGTGGCATAGGTGTTGCGGAGACGTACTGCGGAGGGAATGCTGGGGGGCATAGATGTATATTGCACTTGGGTCTGTAAGCTCTGAGCTTTGTGGTCACCTCGGGAAGGGAAGGGAGTGCTACACCATGGACTGGCTGCCAAGAGATCTTCATAGCCAGCTCTCCTGAGCCTCAGTCTTATGGCTGATCATTCATTCGCTCCCCGGAAGGCAGATGCAATGGAAAATCATGGCTGGGAAGGGAGAGGCATCTCTCATGTAGAGCTTGACTATTAGGATCAGGACTTTGGTTACTCTGTATTTGGCAGCGGGTTGACCACTGCGGGAATGGCGTGTCCAGGTCTGGTGCCCACGTGTCAAGGAGGATGTTGATAAATTGGAGAAGGTTCAGAGAAGAGCCACGAGAATGATCGAAGGATTGGAAAACCTGCCTGATAGTGAGAGACTCAAGAAGCTCGATCTATATATCGCAACAGAAAGCAGGTTAAGGGGTGACTTGATCACAGTCTATAAGTAGCTACATGGGGGACAGGAATTTGATAACAGAGGGCTCTTCAGTCTAGCAGATGAAGGTCTAACAAGATCCAGTGGCTGGAAGTGGAAGCCAGGCAAAATTCAGACTGGAAATAAGGTTGAAATTTTTAACAGTGAGATAATCAACCATTGGAACCATTTACCAGGGGTTGTGGTGAATTCACTGGCCATTTTAAAATCAAGATTGGAGTATTTCTAAGAGATCTGCTCTGGTTCAAAACCAGAGTAAGGCCTGTGTTATGCAGGAGGTCCGAGCAGATGCCCCCTGCAATCCCATCTGGCTTTATGATCTCTGATGGTGTTCAGTGGGGAGCTGATGCAGTGGCTGGGGTGATGCATTCCCTTCTACTGGTGTGGGTCAGAAAAGCAAAGCAGTCACATTAAAGCCATAACCAGGTTTAACCCACAGATGTCACTCACAGGGTTCTAGTCACGTCTCCCTGATCAGTGTAGACAGGAAAGCCTTCTCCCCTTTGTAACCATGTTAAGCACAGCACATAGCATGTTTTTATACCACTTGTTCCTAGCACAGTGTCAGTGCTTGGAGACAGGGCCTTAAACTAACACACACACACACACACACTTTGGAGAAGACTTAAAAACACAGTCTGTTCTTCATGTCAGCCCCTGGCTTCACTAATGTGTGATTTCAATCAATGGGGTGCACTTTTATCAGGCCCATGCAATTGGTGGGTTTTGGTAAAGTGAGTGGTATTTAGTGCTGTTGGAAAACACCCTGGACACCTAGAAGATCTGTTTAGCTAGAGAACTAGTACAGCCCAAACCACTTGGGCTACTCCCACTCCTCTGTCACTGTCCTTATTGTCTGTATTTACCGTAGGTCTAGGTTTGGCGTCGTGGATCAGGACCCCATTGTGCCAGGCGCTGTACAAACATGGAACAAAAAGACCATCTGTGACGGAGCAGGGAGCGGGGCAGATTGGACCTGGGAATGTTGCAAGGGGGTTGCATTGGGGATGGGGGACTTCCCTTGAAGGAAGCTACCTGAGCTGTAACCTGAGCCAGGAGGGGGGTTGGGAGAAATAACACCTTCTGCCCAGGAGACTGAACAAAGGAGAGGAGGAGCTGGTGGGAGGGGGAAGAGAGGAGCTGCGGGAGGAGTTTTGGTTTGGTTTCAGTTTGGGCTGGATGGTGCAACGCAGGGAACCCCAAGCTGGGGGCTAAGCTCCCTAAACCCCCCAGAAGGACTTGATTGAGGGGTTCTGGTTGTACCTACATGCTCTGCTTGGGACTGTGTTCCTGTCATCTAATAAACCTTCTGTTTTACTGGCTGGCTGAGAGTCACGGTGAATCTCAGGAAGAGAAGGGTGCAGGGCCTTGACTCCCCCACACTCCGTGACACCATCCCTACCTCAAAGAGTTTGCAGTTGTGGTATCAGATAAGAGACAACAGATGGGTGCCAGAAAATGAGCCAGTGCTGGTCAGCGTGACGGGCGGTGGTGGGATCAGGCCAGCAGCATGGCAAAGGGGAGTTTTGAGAAGAGATCGCAAGGCAAACCATGAGCCGGCTTTGTGGACCTTTCCGGCGAGCTCCTCCCCAGCGTGTGGGGCAGTAGGGGAGAAAGCACGAAGGTGCTTGTTTCGAAATGTAACAAGTGTCTGAGGCCGGCTGACATCATGGGCTGATGGGAGGCAGGGGTCGATGACTCAGTAGCATCTGAGAGATGCTGGGTGGGGATAGGCTGGGAAGGGCCTTGAAAATGAAGACAAGTAGCTTGGTTCATGGGGCTGAGACGGCAGAGCCAGTGGATGGGCATAGTGTGCCTCACCCTCACCTGGTGGCATCACCTCTCTGGCTCAGAGGTTAGTACAAGTCCCATGGTCCATTCGGCCATTGGCACCTTTGCTGAGACTGCCGGCAGGTGGGCAGAGGTGGCATGTCGTGTCACTTGGCTGGAAGTAACAACGTGCCAATGGGAAAAGATGTGCACGGGGAAGATTTGTATTTGATCCACCATCCCATAAAGAATTCGATACGTTTACCAAAGCACTGGAGCAGTGATGGACACTTCAAAGGAACCCAACCAGCTTTGGGAGGAGACACCACACTGCACGCACACCCCTCCCCCGCCCACGACACAGCTGATAAATGAAGCACGCCTCCAATTTAATCTCTAGGAATTTGGTAATAGCAGCCAACATGAGTGTAGCATGACGATACCAAACCAGGATCTGCTGGGTGTAAACCCCAAGGGGAGAGAGGAATGACCTTGGGCGATGTAACATACAGCTGCTGTGTTCCACCGCAGAGGTGGTTGCATTTCAGCATGATTGACACAGTCCCAGAACGGATGTGTGATGGGTTCCCCCCCGGGTGCCACCTGGAACTGGGGTACCACTGAGCCCCATGACCCAGAACAAGGAGTAATGGTCTCAAGTTGTAATGGGGGAGGTTTAGGTTGGATATTAGGAAAAACTATTTCACTAGGAGGGTGGTGAAGCACTGGAATGGGTTACCTAGGGAGGTGGTGGAATCTCCTTCCTTAGAGATTTTTAAGGCCTGGCTTGACAAAGCCCTGGCTGGGATGATTTAGTTGGGGTTGGTCCTGCTTTGACCAGGGGGTTGGACTAGATGATCCCCTGAGGTTCCTTCCAACCCTGATATTCTATGACCCACCAGCGTGGGCTCCCTCTCCCACTGCACTGCTGTGACAAGCTACAAAGCCCTTCACCAGCATACATACAGGTAGGGGCACACTCAGATGCAGTTACAAGCAGAATCTCTGACCAGCCCCTGCATTGGTAAGGATACTCCCAGCTCCTCAGACACATGCCCCCTCTGGAGTATAAACCCCAAATTATACCATCTTGGGCTGCACAGGGAACCATGAAGCATAAGCTCATAAAATTTGCCCCCTCCCTCAATGAGGAGAGGAATATGCAACAGCCTTTTGCCCCCGAGTTATGATTCCCACACACTTCACTCCAACTCACTGGTTTAGATAAAGCAAAAACAAGTTTATTAACTACAAAAGATAGATTTTAAGTGATTATAAGGGCTAGCAAACAGATCAAAGCAGATTACGTAGCAAATAAACGAAAACTAAGCTTAAGTTACTAAATAGATTGGATGTGAAGAGCAGATTCTCACCCTAGGAGATGATACAAGCAGGCTGCAGATTCTTAAGGGGCAAACTGCACTTGTTTTGCAGCTTGGAATCCCCAGGTGTTCCATAAAATCTCTTTAGCCTGGGTCCAGCACTTCCCCCAGTTCAGTCTTTGTTTCTCAGGTGCTTCCAGGAGTCGTCTTGTGTGGGGAGTGAAGAACCCCAGATGATGTCGCTTCCTGCCTTATATGCTTTTGCATCTGGCAGGAGCCCTTTGTTCCCAAAGCTTGGTTCCCAGACCAGCTTCTGGAAAAATACTGACATCCCAAGATGGAGTCTAGAGACATGGTCTCATCACATGTCCTTGTAGAATCATAGCAGCCATTCCAGGTGGGAGATATGCCTCTCCTAAGGCCTATTGTCTTTTCCTAATGACTCATTGCCCTGAATAGGCCCTTCCCAACCAACTATTAGACTGAGGGCATCTTGTCCAGTGGGCGTTACGCAAGTGTAACTACATTTGAAATACAGATACGTAGTTAATATTCAGAACTTCAGATACAAAAATGATACATGCCTACAGATAGAATAATCACATTCTGCAAAGCATACATTTTCCAATGACACCTCACATGACTTATCTTGCATACAATACATCATCATTATGTCATAATCACATCATAATATCACTGTGAAGAATGTGGGGTGCAGTGTCAGAGGATGCATGGTGTGTAATCTCCTTTGGAATGAAAGGCACCAAAGAAACGGGGAGGTTGAACTTGTTCTCATTCCGGCTTCCTTGGGGTTTAGCTGAAATTTCTGTTTGTGTGCACCCAGTAGGGTAAAATAATTGGATTCCGCCTGATGATGCTGTCATGTTTGCATCTTAACAGGATGATGCCCATAATATAAACCAAGACCTCTTAATCACTGTCTCCATCCGATAGACCTTTGATGGTCAGGAAGATCCGACCTATTTTGTGATAGTTGGTGACTCTGGGTCTCGATGTTTGTAGAAAACTCTGGGGGCAACTTCCCTTCATCCCAGCGATGCCCATGATCTCCAAGCACCTCACCTCTTGTGTATTTAGACTCTCTTGCTGCAGAGAGAACAGGGCTCTTAGCTCAGCGGTAACTCGGGGCAGAGGAGAAGCCAATGTCTGCTCTGCAGTCCTTCCTTGTGATGGGGGTGGATCTCAATGTAGCCATTGGTGGGTGGATGGTCACCATCTTAGTTCTCTCCTTGCGTGGTCCTCTCCATCTGCTCAGGCCTGAGGGTACCTGTGCTGGTCAGTGCCTCTCTCCAGCCTTAGTGACAAGTTATGTCATTCCTCAGACCAGTGTTGGGCTAGGCCTGGTTCCCCGGGGTGCCACTCATTTTTCTCTGCAATACTGATCACGTGGTGCCACTGATCTCATGATGGGCCAATGCCAAGCCAGGGCAAAGGGTCGGGGTTAGGTCGCTCAGGCTCAGTGCCTGTGCGTGCCTTAGCGGCCTAGGTCTCTGGTTTGAAACATAGTTCAAATCTCAGCCCTTGTTCTTCCCGGGCCAGCTCTCCTGAATTTATTGTGCAGCTCTAAACAGCCACGGTCTTTTCATAGCTGTGTGGGCGCGAGATCCCACCAGACTTCTGATCTGGATGGGGGCGTTATTCCTTCACAGTTGCTCTTAGGGGTCAGCGGGTGAGAATGGTGACGTCCGGGCCGTGTGGAGCGACTGCCGCCGGACGTCAGCCCCCGAAGAAATCATTCCAAAGCTTTGAGCGCGAGGGCCTTTTTGGGGTGAACCGGGCGTGGCTGCATTGGGAGATTCCATGTCTTGGGAACTGGCTGGCTTAGCCGCAGTCTTTTGTTTGGATTTTGCTGCCTCGTTATATTTTGCAAACGAGAAACAAAGCCCAACGTTCCAGGTCTTTTGTGCAACCCGGAAACGCAATGATTCAGCCCTTTCAATCCCTCTGCTCATTTCAAGTTCTGGCACCAAGCCCCCACCCCCCAGGGAAAGCTTCCAACCCACCTCCCACGCACCCACAGGCCCGGCTGTCCCCCCAATGCCGTTAGGCCCCTGCCTTGTCACCCAGGTCTTTTCTGCAGAGCATTGAAAACTGTCTCTAGAAGCATCATTCAGTCAGGGACTGGCTAGTGGCTGTGGGTCCGGCAGGGTTACCATATTTTGAGTGTCCAAAAGGAGGACACTCCACAGGGCCCCGGCCCCAACTCCACCTCTTCCCCAAAGTCTCCGCCCCAACTCCGCCCCCTCCTCTGCTTCCCGCGAACATTTGATTCGCGGGAAGCCTGAAGCAGGCAGCAGGTAAGCGGGGGGGTGGGGGGATGGAGGGAGGAGGCGCGGCCCAGTCTGCCACCCCTCCACCCCAACCGAGCGGCACCCCCGGCGCCCAGCCCAGCACCCCTGGCGCCCTGCCCGGCCCCGGCCCCCGGCCCGCCCCCCGGCCCAGCACCCAGCGGCGCCGGCCCCTCCCTATTTTCCCGGACGTGTTCGGCTTTTTGGGATTTCCCCCCGGACGGGGATTTGACGTCCAAAAAGCTGGACGTGTTCGGGAAAATCCGGACGTATGGTAACCCTAAGGTCCGGGGATCCGATGTGTCCCCAGTGCCTTAAGAACTCGACAGCACCTCCGGGCAGGTGCAGCCTGCGGGAGAACTGGAACCTTGAGCTCCAGGAGGGCGACCTGCCAGAGATGCTCGTCGTCTCCTGGCCTGTCATTTTTGAGAGGGGCGGTGCTCCCCCAGCAGTGCTCAGCACCTCTGCAAATCAGGCCGTCGGCCTCACCTTCCTCTCGTTCCCCAGCCGCTTGGCACTGCTTGGAACTCAGCTAGCCTGGAGGAGCAGCGCCGTGTGATTTCTTAGTGGAGAAGGTGAGCTGGTAACGGAAGATGATAGGAAGGCAGAGCTGCTCCGTGCCTGCCTTGCTTCACAAAAAAATAACGCGACTGGCCGACTAGCGAGGTTACCATAGACAATAAAGGGGAAGGGATGCAGATGTGAAGAACACGTCAGATCTTCTGACTAATTTGAATGACTTCAAGTCAGCAGGGCCAGATGCGATTCACCCCAGGGTGCTGACGGAATTAGCTGAAGAAATCTTGGAGCCACTGGCAGTAATATTTGCAAACTCATGGATGACGGGAGAGGTCCCGGAAGACCGGAGAAAGGCTAACGTAGTGCCCATCTTTTAAAAGGAGGAACCAGGAAACTATAGACCAGTCAGCCTGACTTTGATACCTAGGAAGCTACTAGTGCAATGTATAAAACATTCAATGTGCGAATACCTGGAGGATGAAGGGGTGATCACTAGCAGCCAGCATGGATTTACTAAGAACAAAGCATGCCAAACCAGCTCAATTTCCTTCTTTGGTTTGGTGGATGGGGGAATGCGGTGGACATAATATACCTGGCCTTTAGCAAGGTTTTTGACATGACATGCTGATAGATAAGCTAGAGAAATGCAGGCTCAGTAGAACTACCATTAAGTGGATACAAACCGTGAGTAACTCTTAATGAAGGATGTCGGAGTGGAGGGAGGTCTCAAGTAGGGTTCCATTGGGCTCTGTTCTGGGCTCGGTGGAAAATGCTCAGATACTATGGGGGTGGGCCTGGGGTAAGATCATAGACGGCTCAAACCACACTGGGTGAAGAGGGAAGCCGCGCTTTGGGCCAGCCGTGTTATCAGCTGGTCGCAAACTCAGTTAAAAGCCATAGCACGGGCAGGGCCATATACAGCACAGGATAGCATCACTGTAACGCCGTGAGTCTTGCTCGCAAGCACGGGGGAGATCTGAGCAGGACTGGATTGTCAGGTCATATTTTATGCTCTATGAACATCCCCCGCAAACCCATCCTGATGGAGCCCAAAGTACCGCATGAGCTTTATGTGTACGACAACGCTGAAATGCAGCCGCTTCTGGGGTGGAGCGTGGTAGCCAGCATGCTGGACAGCAGTGACAGGAGGGGGAAACTTGCTTAAGAAGTCCAGAGTAAACCTTCTGTGAACCGTGCCCTAGGGTCTGTGGCATCCACAGCAGGCCGACCGGATGTGGGCTTTTAAGATCTCTGCAATATCCCCCCCCGGAAAGCGGCAGGGGACTCGGATTAGAACTTGCCTCAGCAGGAAGAAGCGTTGGCTGGATTTGAGGTTATGGTTGAAACCCAAGGGTCAGAGCTATAAACCGTCGCTGTGTCTGGGCATGTGTGGCAGCCACGGAGTGTGAGTGAGTGCATTTGCACCCGTGACCCGCTTGGAGCGGGTCTGGATGAAACACCTGTGCGCTTTGCACGGCGGATGGAGCTGCACCACCAGCAGAGTGAGGAGGGGCGCTCACCCCCAGCATGCTGGGGCAGGCAGGGCCATCGGCGAGAGGACACAGACTGGCACTGCCATGGGACCCAGAGGGCAGGGGAGCATGAGAGCCAGGGGCCAGCGGTGTAGGAGGGGAAAGCCCTGCCCTGCCCTGCCCTGCAGGAAATCTGGATTGGGGCCGGGCTGAGACTGCAGCACGAGGGCCGAAGAGGAAACGCTGTGGAACAAAGAGCTGCCCGGAGCAGAGCCAGCCGCATTTGAAAGCAGCCAGCTCGCTCCCAGCTGATCCGGTTCCCGGTGGAGTCGAGAGGAGCCGGGGCAGGCTGTGGGGCAGGGCACCCAGGGTTTTCTGCCTAAGGCTCCAGCCCCACGCCAGGCACAGACTGAGAGACGCGCGTCGGCTGTCAGCAGAAACTGCTCCGTTGGGTGCTAGAGGGTGCTGTGCTGCTGGGGGTGCTACCCACCTCTGCGCATCGACCCCCCCCCGGGCGCATGCCACAAGAGCAGGGGAGCCTGGCTAGTTACCTTCTGCTACCTCCGATTCCCCTGTCAGCGGCATTTGGCATTGGGATTTTTCTTCCCTTCTTATCCTAAACTCTAGCTGTGCTTTTATCAAACAGCTGCCACATTCCACACCAGAGGTGGCTGCCTTGTGGTAATGGGGGAAATGATTCCCATGCTAATGCATGCAGGGCTTGCTTATTTCACAGGGGAGCTGAAGATTAATTAGCTCATGCTTGTGAAAGGGCTTGGAAGGTGGGTAAAGCTAAGTGTCATTTCTTGGGTGGGGTATTTTCAAGCAGAGTGGTCCCTCCTTTCACTGGAGGATGCAGGGGCTGATGTGTGACTATCCCTGCACCCACGGGAGATCCTCCTGCCAGACTTCCTCTCCCAGCACCCACAACTGGCTCACGCGCCTTCGACTGATCGCAAGGGCGGTTCATCGTCTAATGCGTTCTGGCGCTTTGCTATCAAAGGCCACGTTCTCGGCTCCACCCAGCCTCCACTGAGGACAGCTGAGATGGGAGCTCGCTGATCCTGGGGCCCGTTCTGTGCCCAGGGCCTGCTCGAAAGTGCACTGACCCCTACGGCCATCTACCAGCATGCTGCAGCCCCGCCTGCCTGCCTGCCGCGGCTTGGCCTCTCTGCTTGCAGCTTCTGTGGAGGCTGGTGAGTAGGGTCCAGCTGTGTCACCTCTGGTCTCCCCTAGAGCTGCTGTCCGGCCTCTTTGCAGCACTAGACCAGAGCAGAGAAGGCTGGGCTGCAGCCCACAATCGGGTCCCGAAAGCTTAAGAGCCATGCCAACTCTTCAGAGAGGCTAAGGAATGAATCCTCCACCCCCCTTTGATGCAGGCAACCTTGGCTCTGTTTTAGAGAAGGGGGCCAGAGAGCTGAAGGCCCAGCTCCATAAAGTGATGTAAGAGCTCAGTGGTTTGTGAACTCACCCAGGAGGTGGGAGACCCCCCCCGGTTCAAGTCCTACCTCTGGCTGATCGTGAGAAGGGATGTGAGCTGGGATAATAGGCAGCAGGTTTAAAACAAACAAAAGGCAGAATTTCTTCACACGACGCACAGTCAACCTGTGGAACTCCTTGCCAGAGGATGTTGTGAAGGCCAAGACCATAACTGGGTTCAAAAAAGAACTAGATAAACTCATGGCGGCTAGGTCCATCAATGGCTATTAGCCAGGATGGGCAGGGATGGTGTCCCTAGACTCTGTTTGCCAGAAGCTGGGAATGAGCAACAGAGGATGAGTCACTTGATGATTCCCTGTTCTGTTCATTCCTTCTGGGGCACCTGGCACTGGCCACTGTCGGAAGACAGGATACTGGGCTAGATGGACCTTTAGTCTGACCCAGTAGGGTCATTCTTACGTTCTTATGGACCTACCACCCCTCAGGTGACTGCCCTCACCACTAGGCTGTAGAGTCATTCTCATTCCTTTCTGCCTGAATTAATATTTAATCATTAAAATGGAACAACTGTGTACGTCCCATAGTACACTGGTCGGGGCACTCACTGGAGAGGAGGTAGATCCCTGTTCGAATCCTTTTTCCCATGGGATCAGGTTTGCCATCTTTGCCAGTCCAGGGAACTGCTAATCTGGTATTTCTGACAACGAGGTCTACTGGATAGAACCCTGGACTGGGACTCAGGAGACCTGGGTCTTTTCATGGCTCTTCTGCCGAGTGACCTTGGGCAAATCACTTCCCCTCTCTTGCCTCAGTTTCCCCATCTGTAAACTAAGGGTAATAATACTTGTGTCCTTTGAGACCTACGGCTAAATGGAGCTAAGTCCTCTCGTTTGTGTGTATGCATGTGTAAAAATAGCTTGTAACATCGGACCCACCACGTCTTACTCACCTGGCTTTAATTTTAAGGCAGCATTTAGAGTACTGGACTCCTTGGTGTGTTTTGCTGTTTTGGTGACATGTTTAAAATCTCGCCCACCGTTTCCTGCAATCTCCCTTGGTCGGATTGTCAGAGCTTCAGCCCCCCAGAGCTTGTTGGACAAACTGTTTTCTCAAAGCCCGGTAGATTTCATTCTTTTCCCTCTAATCAGATTCCCCAGCAAGAAACTTACGAAGGAGGACAGGAGTACTTGTGGCACCTTAGAGACTAACAAATTTATTTGAGCATAAGCTTTCGTGGGCTACAGCCCACTTCTTCGGATGCATAGAATGGAACAGATAGTGAGGAGATATATATACATACAGAGAACATGAAAAGGTGGAAGTTGACATACCAATTCTTCTAAGAGGCTAATTAATTAAGATGAGCTATTATCAGCAGGAGAAAAAAAACTTTTGTAGTGATAATCAAGATGGCCTGAGGCGTGGGACTTCTGTCGGTGTAGTTAGGGCCACGCAGTGTCCTGGAGACACTTACTTACACTGGCGGTTGGCTAAAATTCTTGTCAATTTCACGGCTGTGACTTGACAAGAAAGGCTGGTAGGTTCCCTGCTGTGAACCCTGTGCCTGGCTGGCAGCTCCGGCCACCTGCTGGGAACCAGGCTACTTCCCGGCTCCCAGTTCCCAGCCGGGCCGCTGCCTGGGCTCCCCACTCTGAGCCCGGGGAACGGAGCTCCCAGAGCTGTCGGAGTGCCGCTGCTCTGCAGAGACAATAGCAGTGTGAAAGTTACGCACATGTGAAAAATCGGGACGGAGGTGGGGGGTAATAGGAGCCTATATAAGAAAAAGACCCCAAAATCAGGACTGTCTCTATAAAATTGGGACATCTGGTCGCCCTATGTGAAATTCAGCTTTAGCGGGGGCGAACGGGGTCACAGCATGGGGCTGTCACTTGGGCGTGGATGGGGGCTGCAGCAGTGAGCCTCGTATGACTGTCAGTGCCCCACGCTTGGCTGTCAGTGCCCCACAATGCCCTACTTTAGTAGGTACAAACACTCCTGGTGAGGACACACTCCAGTGGCAGGAGGAGGGTTGTGTGGACACCAACAAACGACTGAATTACCGGGATGGCTGTAGGTCGACCTAAATGAAGTCCACCTCCTTGTTTTTACAGCTGGTGACAAGGTGGACTTTGAAACTGCGTGGCAGGGTTAACGCTTGGTTAGTCACCAGGAGAGCAAAACATCTGCTGTCCCGGAGCTTAGGCTGCAACATGTGGTTTTGTTTGTTCCCCCCCCCCCCCCCCCCCCCCCCCCCCCCCCCCCCCCCGATGTATCCAACTTGAACCAGTTATTTGTCTGACACCTGAACTACACCTGTGTAACCAGTTTGGTTGCTGCACCTTCCTCCCAACTGCGTGCAGTGCCGGGTGCTGTGTGCGTCTTCCAGGCATGCTGTGTCCTGCTAAGCTACGGGGGGTTTCCCAGCACACATCGATAAACAGCATGGCCTGCTGGGACACACCTCTGTTGAGTCAAGGTTGTGTGGTGAAAAGAGCTGCTGTGTGATCACAACTAACACACTGGTTACAAAACGTGGCTGTACTTAGAGGTGATGGGCTGTTCCCCAAGGATCTCTGACTGCTCCACGAACATTTAAACCTCACCCCGACCCTGTGAGGTGCATTGCCATTAACCCCGTCTGCAAATGGGGGAACCAAGGTCTAGATAGACTCAGGTTGAAATTCTCAGAAGTGGCCTCTGATTTTGGGTCCCTCCATTTTTGGGGCACGCACCATGGAACAGCTGGTCCCTGACTTCCAAATGTGCCGGGACGCCCTGTCACCCACTGATTTCCCCTAGAGCCTCTGAAAACCCGAGTGTCCCAAGCTCTATGGGGCAGGAACTGTCTCTTTGTTTGTGCAGCCCAGTGGATCCTGGTCTTGTAGGCGCGACACTAATACAAATAACAATAAGTCAGGCACCCAACTTTTAGTATCCTGCAGAGATTCCTGAACAGAGCTGGGAACAGAACCAAGGAATCTTGACTCCAGTTCCCTGCTTTGCCCATGCATGGTGCGGATGCTTTCCTTTGGGAGGCATGACCCATAAGCAGGCCTAGTCGCACTGCATTACAGCCATGCGCCGGCCCCTTGAGGTTCACAATAATAGAATGTAGAGATGGAAGAAGACCCGTAGGCCTGGTCACCCCATTTTGCAGGTGGATAAATTGTATGTTAAGCTGGTGGTGGCAGGATCCTTCTAGAACTGAGGGTTCTATCGTGTCTGACCACTCCCCCAGATTTCAGAGAAGGGGTTCTGATGAATGGGTTCCCCCTCGCCCGCACACGACGCTCGTGGTTCCCATGCCCTGGTTCTCTTTGCTTCCTTGCAGATACCAAACTGTTGGAAAAGTCCAGCTTGCTGGTGCATTTCACAGAGAAGCTACAGGCTGAGTCCTTTGCTCTCCAGACCCCTAGGTAAGTAGAATGGCTCTGACTTCTTCCTTCTCAGGCATGGAGGAGGCGTGACCGCTTCCCAGAGCCAGCAGCACCGGGATGTATCCCCGCTGCCCCTACAACGGCTGCACTGTTATCTTTGGAAGTTCATAGGCAAGAGTAGCTGACCCTTTCCCTGGTCCCTCGCAGCACCGAATGCCTCTGACTAGCGGAGGCTGTCCGTGCCCTGGGGAGGAGGGGCTTTCACAATCAGACCTTTCTTCCTTTCCAACAAAAATCCACTGAGTCAGCCAGACACCAGTTCCTGGCTCCCCAGCCGAGTAAGAGTGGGAAGTGGCTCAGGATAGACAGAGCCACGCTTTCTCCTCTGTCAGCTGTTGTCAGCTGCTGTTGTCTTTCAGAGGAGACGTTAATAACTTAGTGATCTGGACCATAGAGCCCAAGTGACTTTTTTGCAAGAGTAAGGGGAGGTTAAGTGTGGGAGCCAGGCCAGATTGCCTGGTGGGGAATTACGTTCTGCCTTCCTAGATCCCCTCTGCAGCTTCAGTTTGATGCGTTTTGCTTCTTCACGTCCTCCCCAAATTGCGGTGTGTTTAACAGCGGCCAATGTTCCACCCCAGAATCAGCTGCACCGCAAGAGGTGAACAAAGCAATCCTCCTGCGTGCAGGTGTCTCTTGCTCTCTCACCCCACCAAAATCTGCGAGCCAGATTCTGCCACGCTTATTCCAGCTGACAGTGGGTCGGGGCGCAGCATCTGGTCTGATCTGGCAATGGTAACGTTGCACAGCTAACCTTTAACAGCAGTTCCGTTATGCAAAGATAAAGATAACTGGACTTGCCTTGGTTACACGCACCACAAACTCTGCGGCGTGTGCGACATAGCGTGATTGATGTGGCAGCAGGTGCTCTTGGCTTTTGCACGCCTTGACTTTCAGACGGCAAAAAGGGTATTTTTAATGTTGCATTAAGAGCGAGGTCTGCATTGAGTATCCAGGCTAAAGCCCCGGAGAAGCCAATTATCCTGTTTGTTTCATTAAGCCCTCGGCGTCACACCTCGTTGAGGGCAGCGGGGGCAGGAGACAGCATCTTTGCTGCAGGCAGTTTGGCTGTTCCCCAATGAAAGCTGCGGGTGTGTTGAAGTTCAGGCTTTGCTTCATTTCTTTTTTTTAAATGAACGAAGCAAAACAATTCATTGCAACTTTGCCCTCTATATCTTGCACCCTGCCCCAGTGGAATTGCCCCTCTGCCTCAAGAATCTGCCGCGTGCTCCTGGGGAAGGCAGATCTTCATTGAACTCTGCTGCAAACCCAGCAGAAGTGACTTTGGTTTTGTTTTTGAACCGGCTCTGTCTATAGGTCAGGGCGGGAAACCAATGGCTCCGCGCTGGAACCGGGCTCGAGCTCCCCAGAAGCACTGCAGACCCTGAAGATCAAGTGCCAGGGGCAAATTGCGGAGATGAAAGGCGTCAGTGGGGAGGTACGTAGGGGGAGGGAAGGTACCGAGTGTCAGCTCTTGCGGCCCTGCGTTGTCATTTGCCCTGGGTTTGTACAGCGCCTAGCAGGGGCTGGTGTCTATATAGAGTTGCCAACGTTGTCTTTCAAAAATCTGGAACTGTTTTCTTAGCCCCTGCATTGGTGGGGGGGGGAGGGGAAGGAGGGGGAGTAGCCTGGGCCCACCAGTGTCAGGGTGGGGTGCCCAGTTCCATATAGGGTTTGGGGAGCGGGGCTGGACCGGACCATGTTGGCAGTTGAGGAAACTTCCTCTCCCTGCAGTGGTCAGGCTGTCTTGGCGGCCTGGGCCCAGCTCCAGGAGTGACCAGGGTGGCGGGGTCGGGAGGAGAGTGGAAAGAGACTATAACAGGGTTCAAAAAAGAACTAGATAAACTCTTGGAGGATAGGTCCATCAATGGCTATTAGCCGGGATGAGCAGGGATAGTGTCCCTAGCTGGGACTGGGCAACAGGGGATGGATCACTTGATGATCACCTGTTCTGTTCATTGCATCACAGGCACCTGGCATTGGCCTCTGTTGGAAGGCAGGATACTGGCCTAGGTGGATCTTTGGTCTGACCCAGACTGGCCATTCTTATGTTCTGTAGCACTATGGACAGTACCATTATGGAGGTTGTAGATTAGAGAGCAACTGAGGAACCCGTCTGCAATTCTGGCATCTGGAAAATCACTCTCTACAAGGAGCTCCCAGACTTTTAAAAAAGAACAGGAGTACTTGTGGCACCGTAGAGACTAACAAATTTATTAGAGCATAAGCTTTCGTGGACTACAGCCCACTTCTTCGGATGCATATAGAGTGAAACATATATTGAGGGGATATATACACACACATACAAAGAGCATGAACAGGTGGGAGTTGTCTTACCAACTCTGAGGCCAATTAAGTAAGAGAAAAAAACTTTTGAAGTGATAATCAAGCTAGCCCAGTACAGACAGTTTGATAAGAAGTGTGAGAATACTTACAAGGGGAGATAGATTCAATGTTTGTAATGGCTCAGCCATTCCCAGTCCTTATTCAATCCTGAGTTGATTGTATCTAGTTTGCATATCAATTCCAGCTCAGCAGTCTCTCGTTGGAGTCTGTTTTTGAAGCTTTTCTGTTGTAAAATAGCCACTTGCAGGTGACCAGACAGGTTAAAGTGTTCTCCCACTGGTTTTTGAGTATTATGATTCCTGATGTCAGAATTGTGTCCATTAATTCTTTTGCGCAGAGACTGTCTGGTTTGGCCAATGTACGTGGCAGAGGGGCATTGCTGGCACATGATGGCATATATCACATTGGTAGATGTGCAGGTGAACGAGCCCCTGATGGTATGGCTGATGTGATTAGGTCCTATGATGATGTCACTTGAATAGATATGTGGACAGAGTTGGCATCGGGCTTTGTTACAAGGATAGGTTCCTGGGTCAGTATTTTTGTTCAGTGATGTGTGGTTGCTGGTGAGTATTTGCTTTAGGTTGGGGGGTTGTCTGTAAGCAAGGACAGGTCTGTCTCCCAAGATCTGTGAGAGTAAAGGATCATCTTTGAGGATAGGTTGTAGATCTCTGATGATGCGCTGGAGAGGTTTTAGTTGGGGGCTGAAGGTGACAGCTAGTGGTGTTCTGTTATTTTCTTTGTTGGGCCTGTCTTGTAGGAGGTGACTTCTGGGTACTCGTCTGGCTCTGTCAATCCATTTTTTCACTTCAGCAGGTGGGTATTGTAGTTTTAAGAATGCTTGATAGAGATCTTGTAGATGCTTGTCTCTATCTGAGGGATTGGAGCAAATGCGGTTATATCTTAGAGTTTGGCTGTAGACAATGGATCGTGTGGTGTGTCCTGGATGGAAGCTGGAGGCATGTAGGTAAGTGTAGCGGTCAGTAGGTTTCCGGTATAGGGTGGTATTTATGTGACCATCGCTTATTAGCACAGTAGTGTCCAGGAAATGGATCGCTTGCGTGGATTTATCTAGGCTGAGGTTGATGGTGGGATGGAAATTATTGAAATCATGGTGGAATTCCTCAAGGGCTTCTTTTCCATGGGTCCAGATGATGAAGATGTCATCAATGTAGCGCAAGATTAGTAGGGGCGTTAAGGGAACGAGAGCTAAAGAAGCGTTGTTCTAAGTCAGCCATAAAAATGTTGGCATACTGTGGGGCCATGCGGGTACCCATAGCAGTGCCACTGACTTGAAGGTATATATTGTCCCCAAATGTGAAATAGTTGTGGGTGAGGACAAAGACTTTTTAGTTTGTTCCTATAGCTTGGAAATGGCTTGTTAATAGGAAGAGCAGGCTGCGTACTATAGGCAGTGGTTTGGTAGCTGTGTCAGTCACGGGATGTTCGAGAGACATGGTGGGGGAGGCAATATCTTCTGTTGGACCAACTCCTGTAGGTGAGAGAGACAAGAAGTTGGTCCACTAAACGATAGTCTGAGTGTTGTCATGCAAGCGAGCAACAAAAAACCCCAATCTGTCATCATTCTTGTATCCCACCGCACACACCACAATCTCAGGTGGAGTCCGGTTTATTACTCAGACCAGCTCTGCCTCGTGTGCGCCACAGCCCTTGAGAAAGCGATGTTCACAAACGTGCGTTTCTCTTTGGAAGATCATCTGGCCTTTGAAATCTCTCTCGTTTGCAGTTGGCGTATCGAATTATTGAACTGAGCAAATTACTCAAGGCCAAAGACTGTAAACTGCTGGAGCAGAGAACAAGGTAAGGATGCTCCCCAAACTCCTGGATGCACCTGATTTAACATGGCTTCCTTCCAGTGCGTTTCTCCGTGGGGCTTATTTTATAGGGACACTTGTTTATTTCACCAGCATGAGGGGGCAGGTCTGCTCTACAAAACTGGCCCCTCCTTCCCCTACAGATCTCCTCCTGTGTTGGAATCACAATCTGAGCAGCCAACTTCAATGGCAGTAAATATTTACTATTCTTCAGTCCCGTAGCCCTGCAGAGATCACCCAGCGAGCTGGGCGTGTGGTAGAGAAACCTGTACAGTGCATGCCTCGCTCTAGCCAGTTACCTGACTTTTAGCCTACGTTGTGTTTCCCGTTCTGCCTGATCCTCAGAGGATATGAGTCTGCTACAGTTCCCAGCTAAGGGACTTAAGCCTTTAGCTCAAGCTGGAGAGGTGCATGCTCTCAACTCTGGAGGGCCCGGGTTCAATCCCTGGTGGTGATCAAGATGGCAGTTGCTCCAGTCTAGGAGCTCACTTTCAGGGGTGCTGATGAAAGTTTGGGATGCAAGTCGGGGGGAGCCCATTCCCTAGAGTGCTGTCTCTTGGTTTGGCTCAGGCTGGCGTCCCTGAGCGGGCAGATCTCTGAGCTGAAGGCAGAGCATCAGCAGCTGAAGGGCCGGGCGGAGGATCTGGGCAGCGGGAACTGTGCCAGGAAGGCGGAATACGACGTGCTTCGCGAGCATTACCGGCTCCGGGACGGGGAGCTGCGGCGAGCGGCCGAGAAGGAGCAGGAGCTGATTGAGAGCCTGGTGCGGAAGAAAGTGAAGGCGGCCGAGCACCAGAACAAGAAGAACGAGAGGTTGGTTAAGGGTCTGTCGCTGCCCCGCGTACGAGAGACTCGCCTGGGCTGGTGGGGGGCACAGGGCATGCAGACCCGGAGGGGGGTGCTGCTGCAGAGGCCCAGGGCAGGAGGGAATTTTGCCCAACCCTCTTCCACTGGAAGGATGGACCCTGCAGTGCAGGGGATTGGAGCAGAGGATGGGGCCAAGGCAGACCATGTGCAAGGCTCTGCTCACAGTCCCTGCGGCTCTGTCTGCCCCCTGGAGCGATGGGTTGTGTCAGTGTCCTGGAGCAGGGAACTCACTGGCTGAGGCCAGTGGGAGCCCTTGGGTGGGATTTTGCAGCCGATCCAAAGGCCGGGGGATGAGGTTATCAGTGGGCCATGGACGTGCCATGTGCTGGCTGTCTAGCGAGGGTCATGGGGCCAGACAAGCACCTTTAGTATCTGAGTGACTCTCAGCCTTTAATGACCTTATCCTCCCAGCCCCCCTGTGAGGTAGGGCTGGGCTGTTATTCCTGCTGTACGGATGAGGGAACTGAGGCACAGAGCGGTTAAAGGACTGACCCAAGGTCACACGGGCAGTCTGTGGCAGAGAAAGGCCTTGAACCGAAGGTTCGCATGTCCCAGACCAGGGACCTAACCACTGAGCCATCCTACTTCTTGAGTCTAGTTCCTTCTGCTGATGGAAATGGACCTGTTCCATTGCCCTCTGCTTGTGCTTACTTCCAGCCGGCCGCCAGCTGTGTTGCTTCCCTGTGAGGAAGACATAAGCCCTAATAATATCGCCAGCCAAGGGAGGTCTCTAGCTTGCACAGCAGAGCGCTGCGAGGCACAGTCAACCTGCGCAACTCGGTGCCAGGGGATGGGGTCAGGGCCAAACCTAGAACTGGGTTTGAAAAGGAACAAGATGAGTTCATGGAGGGTAGCCCCCCAATGGCTCTTAGTGGGGTTGTTGATTAATCGCAGTTAACTCATGTGATTCACTCAAAAAAATTAATCACAATTAAAGAAATTAATTGCGATTAATCAGTTTTAATCCCACTAGATAATAGAATACTAATTGAAATGTATTAAATATTTTGGATGTTTTTCTGCATTTTCATATATATTGTGTTCTGTGTTGTAATTGAAATCAAAGTGTATATTATTTTTATTATAAATATTTGCACTGTAAAACGATAGACTCATAGACTCATAGACTTTAAGGTCAGAAGGGACCATTATGATCATCTGGTCTGACCCCCTGCATGCTGCAGGCCATAAAACCGTCCCTACCCCTTCCCTGGACTCTGCTGTTGAAGTCCCCAATCCTGTTTTAGGTGACTTCAATCGGCAGAAACCCTCCTGCTAGAGATCCCTGCCCTATGCTGCGGAGGAAGGCGAAAAACCTCCAGAGGCTCAGCCAATCTGCCCTGGAGGAAAATTCCTTCCCGACCCCAAATATGGCGATCAGTAAGACCCTGAGCATATAGGCAAGAGTCTCCAGCCTGACCCCTGTCAGCCATTATACAATTTACCTACCATTTCTTGGTTTTCCTTGACTACTATGTTTTACCATTAAACCATTCCCTCCATAAATTTATCTAACTTAATCTTAAAACCAGACAGGTCCGTCGCCCCCACCGTTTCCCTCGGAAGGCCGTTCCAATATTTCACCCCTCTGACGGTCAGAAACCTTCGTCTAATTTCAAGCCTGAACCTCCCCACGGCCAGTTTATATCCATTCGTTCTCGTATCCACATTAGTACTAAGCTGGAATAATTCTTCTCCCTCCCTCGTATTAATCCCTCTAATATATTTAAAGATAGCAATCATATCCCCCCTCAGCCTTCGCTTTGTCAGACTAAACAACCCAAGCTCCTCTAGTCTCTTTTCATACGACAGGTTTTCCATTCCTCTGATCATCCTAGTGGCCCTTCTCTGCACCCGTTCCAGTTTGAGTTCATCTTTTTTAAACATGGGAGACCAGAACTGCACACAGTACTCCAAATGAGGTCTCACCAGCGCCTTGTACAACGGAAGCAGGACCTCCTTATCCCTACTAGATATACCTCGCCTAATACATCCCAAGACCGCATTGGCTTTTTTCACCGCCACGTCGCATTGTCGACTCATAGTCATCCTGCGGTCTACTAGGACCCCTAGGTCCTTCTCCTCTTCCGTTACTTCTAACCAATGCGTCCCCATCTTGTAACTAAAATTGTTATTAGTCATCCCCAAATGCATCACCTTACACTTTTTACTATTAAATTTCATCCTATTCCTGATACTCCAATTCACAAGCTCGTTCAAGTCTCCCTGCAGGATATCCCTATCCTCCTCCGAATTTACAACGCCTCCCACCTTCGTATCATCCGCAAACTTTATCAGCCCACTCCTGCAATCGGTTCCGAGGTCAGTTATAAATAGATTAAATAAAATGGGTCCCAAAACCGAACCTTGAGGCACTCCACTAGTAACCTCCCTCCAACCCGACAGTTCACCCTTTAATACGACCCGCTGCATTCTCCCCATTAACCAATTCCTTATCCACCTCTGGATTTTCATATCGATCCCCATGTTTTTCAGTTTAACCAATAATTCCTCATGGGGTACAGTATCAAACGCTTTACTGAAATCCAGGTATATTAGGTCCACCGCATTTCCCTTATCTAATAAATCCGTTACTTTCTCAAAGAAGGAGATCAGATTCATTTGGCAAACAAAAGAAATAGTTTTTTCAATTCACCTCATACAAGTACTGTCCTGCAATCTCTTTGTCAGAAAGTGCAACTTACAAATGTCGTTTTTTTGTTACATAAATGTACTTAAAAACAAAACAATGTAAAACTTCAGAGCCTGCAAGTCCACTCAGTCCTATTTCTCGTTCAGCCAATCGCTCAGACAAACACGTTGTTTACATTTACGGGAGATAATGCTGCCCGCTTCTTCTTTACAATGTCACCTGTAAGTGAGAAAAGGCATTTGCATGGCACTTTTGTAGCCGGCATTGCAAGGTATTTACGTGCCAGATGTGCTAAAGATTCATATGTCCCTTCATGCTTCGGCCGCCATTCCAGACAACATGCTTGTTAAAAAAATGAGTTAATTAAATTTGTGACTGAATTCCTTGGGGGAAAATTGCATGTCTCCTGCTTTGTTTTATTCGCATTCTGCCATATATTTCGTGTTATAGCAGTTTCGGATGATGACCCAGCACATGTTGTTCATTTTAAGAACACTTTCGCTGCAGATTTGACAAAACGCAAAGAAGGTACCAATGTGAGATTTCTAAAGATAGCTACAGCACTCGACCCCAAGGTTTAAGAATCTGAAGTGCCTTCCAAAATCTGAGAGGGATGAGGCGTGGAGCTTTTAGGAGTCTTAAAAGACTCTGATGCAGAAACTACCAAACCCGAACCACTAAAAAAGAAAATCAACCTTCTGCTGGTGGCATCTGACTCAGATGATGAAAATGAACATGCGCTGGTCCGCGCTGCTTTGGATCGTTAGAACCCGTCATCAGCATGGACGTATGTCCTCTGGAACGGTGATTGAAGCATGAAGGGACATATGAATCTTTAGCGCATCTGGCACGTAAATATCTTGCGACGTTGGCTACAACAGTGCCACGAGAACACCTGTTCTCACTTTCAGGTGGCATTGTAAACAAGAAGCGGGCAGCATTATCTCCTGCAAATGTAAACAAACGTGTTTGTCTGAGCAATTGGCTGAGCAAGAAGTAGGACTGAGTGGACTTGCAGACTCTAACATTTTACATTGTTTTATTTTTTAATGCAGTTATTTTTTTTGTACATAATTTTACATTTGTAAATTCAACTTTCAGGATAAAGAGATTGCACTACAGTATTTGTATGAGGTGAACTGAAAAATACTATTTCTTTTGGGTTTTTTTACGGTGCAAATATTTGTAATAAAAAGCAAATATAAAGTGAGCACTGTACACTTTGTATTCTGTGTTGTAATTGAAATCAATATATTTGAGAATATAGAAAACATCCAAAACTATTTAAATCAATGGTATTCTATTATTGTTTAACAGTGCGATTAATCGTACAATTAATTTTTTTAATTGCACGACAGCCCTAGCTATTAGCCAAGATGGTCAGGATGCAACCCCACAGCCTGCGTGTCCCTAGCCCCTGTTTGCCAGAAGCTGGGAATGAGTAATGGGATGGATCACATGATGATTCCCTGTTTTGTTCATTCCCTCTGGGGCACCTGGCACTGGCCACTGTCGGAAGACAGGACACTGGGCTAGATGGACCATTGGTCTGACCCAGTCTGGCCGTTCTTAGTTTTGGAGCTGCCCGCTGTAGACTGGATGCAGATGTCCTTACCCCTGTGTCCTCCAGCTCTGCTCCCGGTAAGGGGTAAGATTGCCTGGCTCTGTTCACACCTTTGCTAGGCCTGATGCAATTGCCTGAGGGCTAGGCCCAGGAGGGGGAGTTTCTGAACTCTCTCTCTGGATGCAGCCTGGCAAAGGGGACATGCAGCTGGGGAGGGGCCGCGCTGGTATATCCCAATCCCCTCAGCTTGTCCCGTCTGTCCTTGTAGGGTGAAGCAAGATCGGCTGTCCAAGGAGCTGAAAGAGGCGATAAAGAGAACTGTCAGTATTGATGTGTAAGTAGCTGGGAGCCCGGGCGCTGACGAGGCGGTGAGACAGACCTGGGGTTCTCAGGAGGGCTGGTGATGCATGGTCATGCAGCCCTGCCGAGAGGTGGGGCATTCTGGGAAAAGGGAAGATGGTATGTCCCAAGAGAAGTCATTTAAGCCCCATTGCGGGAGTGACTGCGTGGGTCAGGCCTGGCAAGAGGCCAGTGAGGCTAGAAAACGGCTGGCTTAGTGCTGAAGAGTGGGTGTAGACCTCCGAAATGTTCCCCAGCAGCCGTCTTTTCCCTGGGCATGGTTAGCAGCCAGCGCCCGTCCCTGCCTCCAGCCGGAGTGCATCTGCTCCTTAGCTGCTTGCAGCTGGTTCTCCTGACCCACGTCCCAGGACGCTGCGTAGGAATCGAGGAGGCTTCTGGGTTCTGTCCGAGCACGCAGAGAAAACCTCCTTAGCACGGAGCAGGCAAGGCCCTGCTGACGGCATGTGCGCCGTGACGCCATGGTCAGTCCTAGTGCCGATCGGCCTGGCTTGACTCTCCGGGCCTCGCCGCTTGAAGCCACGGCATGACGGCAGTGTAGATACTCCCTGTAGCGACCGGAGGAGTTCTCATCGACGTAGGTAACCCGCCTCCCCGAGGGGCGGCAGCGAGGCTGACGGAAGAAATTTTCCCTTGACCTCGCGCTGCCCACGCCGGAGGCTGGGTCGGCACAGCTCCGTGGATTTTTCACACCCTGAGTGGTGTTGCTGGGTCGGTGTAGTGGTAGACCAGCCCTTGGCAATGTCAGCAGCCTTCCGGAGCTTAGAGACAAGCCGGCCAGCTGCTCTTCCATGTGGGTATCCACGGCTCAACCGAAACACTTTAAAAATGACCGTGTGTCCAGCTGAGAAGCTCTTGTTCTCTGGCCGTGGACGTGATCTGACTTTGGGAACTCTACCAATGAAGCCTGAAGCTCATGACCCCCCAGCCCAGCAAGGCTGTGATTGGCCCATTACTGGGCATTCCTTCGTTCGTCCGCACCTCTCATCTCAGTGGCATGCGTGATAATTGGTCTCCGGACGGTTGTGTTGTTGAATTCCAGGTCTCCTGACAGCATAATAGAAATCAGAAGTGGAAAAACACTTCTAGTCCCTATGCCCTGGCCAGCATTTTTACCAGTAGAGAGTTGTGATGGTTCTTGAGGTGCCCAGGATGGAGAAGTAGAGAAAAGGGGTAACAAGGTGACTCTCAAGCGCTCTCCTCTGGGCTAGGCCAGCCCTGCTCCGGAGTGCAGGTTAAGAATAGATGAGTCCCATTGAAGCATTCCCCTGCGACGGCCAGCCCCTGGTACTGGCTCTGCCCGAAATCCCAGATCCTCTGCCCCCAAAGGTGCAGCGTCCCCCCGTTGACTAGTTTACCTTAAATCACCGCTCCTGTATAACACACAGCCCTTGTAATAAAACCCAGGAAGGGTCGTTTAAGAAAGGATCGTAATTCAGCTAGGAACAAGAGAGAGGGGGATTGAAACAAATGGTTACAATACAAAACAAAATCACAGAGCACGAACTGGTCCCTACGCTCATTAATCATTCCCGTTCTTATCCGATCAAGTCGCTTTCCCCCTACGTTCCGTCTGTTGCGGAGCTGGCTGGTTTCACAGGCACCAGGGTCCAAGCTTTCAGCGAACACCCCGCTCCACAAGACAGCTCCTTGGGAAACGGGTGCAGAGGGCCTCTCCCCACGCTGTGTTACACAGAATCAGTCCATTGTCTTTATTCACGGGCAGGGGGATCGCGTTCCGTTTTACCGCCAGGTGTGTTTGATTGTTTGCGGTTGTCGCTGATGGTTTTCCGGTGACTGTTCTGGGATGGGGCACAGGTAGACAACAGAGCCTCGCGTGACGTCACCCGCTGGCTAGGGGATGGGAGCCATCGCCAAGTAATATTACTGCCTGGTGACTCCTTTTAACCTTGAGACCAGAAGGGCATTAAACGTCAATACAGTTCCAATATCCCTTAAATATCACCCGTACACGCATCACGCCACGATCATGCCTATGGGTAAGTCACGAGTTTTTGATAGAGACCTTACACATTACCCTTTATGGGTAAATACCCTGCAAGCAATGTATTTGGTGTAGTGAGTTTGCCAGGTCTGAAATGGGAGTTTTTTGCCAAGGGGCCTTTGTGTCACAATGGTAAACAGCCCTTTAACCAATACAGCTGTGCTTTTCCCGGTAGCCTGTATGCTAGGAGTACTTTGCCGGTATAGCACCATGCATTCCTATACCAGTGGTGCCAGCCATGGCCCGGGTGTGGGCACAGTTCTGTCGGTTGCTCCGGGCTAACTGCCTTTGTGCTGGGCTAGTGCAACTTAAACGGCAGCAGGCTCTAAACGGAGCTAGTTGAAGGGTACAAAACTGCCTGCAGCCGAGCTGTCATGGAGGCTTTGGTTACCCAGCCCCCCGTTGGCTGGGCCCCCAGGCTAACTTGCTGCTTCATTCTCCCCGCAGGGGATTGGATGAGCTGAAGCCGGCAGAGGTGAAAATGCCCGTCCGAGAGCTGGAGGAACTGGAGAGCTGCGAGAAGCTGTGGAAAAGGCCCTTCAGGTAAGAGGCTGCCGCGTGGTCGTGGCAGAGAGCGAGAACATGCATGCACAGAGAGACACGCACAAGGAGTTGGCGCTGACTGGCTCGAAGTGGGAGGAAGGCGGAGAAAAGTCCGTGCTCGCTTCCAAAGGAAATGATCCCGTGGCTCGCGTAGTCTTGCCCTGCGCGTGTCTGTGGTTCTGAGGTGCAGATTCATCCACTGTGGTGTATTTTGTACCTAGACATTTAAACCCCGGATCTGCCCCAGTGCAGGGGAAAGACCAGCCTTGATTCCTCCCATGGGATGAGGGACAGTGGCCAAGCAGGCCAGTCCCATCTCTGGTTCCTATGGGTCGCCCTGGGGTGCCTGCGGTCCCTGTAGGCCGGATGGCCAAGACAGGGTGAGTAAGGAGAGATGGAGCAGAGCGGATGGAAGCGCTCTGTGTTATCCCAAAGGAGAAACGCAAGGCACAGGCACCGTAGGGCTGGCCCGACCGGCTCAGCCCCGGGGTCCATCCAGCCCGGTCTCTCTCTGTCCGTGGCCAGCGCCAGCTGCTCAGGGGAAGCTGTGAGACTCCCACCAGCGGCAGATGGGGGATAAACGGCCCCTACCCTGATCCCTAACAGCGGTTGGCTTAAGCCCTGACTCAAATGATAGTGGTTCTCTAGCCCCTGAGCCCTGCAGATTCGTGGCACCATCTGGGCTGGTCTTCACTGCGGGAGTAAAACTCAGGTACCCAGCTCCCTCCCTCGCTTAGCGATCGCTGGACTGTGCTCCCCAGCTGTAGACCCCCAGGGCGCGTTGCCAATGCCACGCTGCAGCCCCAGGTGCCACTAGGCACCCCATTTCTACCCCCCTGCCCCGGTTCCTGGCCCACGGGAGGGATATGGACCGGAATACAGGACAGGACCCCCAATAGGCAGTGGTGGGGAGGGGGTCGAGCGTGACTGGGTCCAGACTCCCAGAGAAACTTGCTCCTGCGTGGCACAGCTCCCCCTAGTGGCCTCCCCCAAAGGGCAGAGAACGAGACACTAGAGGTGAACTCCTGGTCCCATCGAGATCAATGGCAAAGCTCCCATTGGTTTCAGTGGGTCCCAGCTGTCGCCCCAGATGGGGAGGTGAAGGTTTGCCATCCCGTTGCTGCCATTGGCCCGAGTGCAGCTTGAGCCAAGCTCTCCGTCCGCGTCGGGCTTTGAGAGCAGCGTTCTCCTCTGTGATCGGTTGCAGCCCCCCGACCCGGCCTGTGGCCCGCCGCCCAGGTGGGAGAAGGGGACATTGCCCGGAGGGCTGGGAGAGCCGTGACGCAAAGAACAGCCCCGTCCCATTCCCAGCTGCGCTTTGCTCATCCGTTGCCTCCTTTTCTGTTTGGCTTTCACCGTAGATCGGCCTCCGCCACGTCCATGACTCTGGCCCAGTGCGTGGATGTCTTCAAGGGGCTGCTGGAGTAAGTTTGCTGTCGTGTGTCCTGCGTCGCCGGGGGCCCGGGATTTAATGCACTTCCCAAAGGTCTGGGTAGCATCGACTGAATGGTGGGTCTAAAGGGTCCTCCTTTCCCACCCCCATTTCCCCTCCCACCCAGCCCTCTGCTCACCGGGCTGCTGCAGTGATCTCTCGTCGTTCAGACGGGACAAGGCTCAGCTGGGCTGGCGTCAGGCCCCGTGTTCCCCAGAGGCCGTCTGCTTCTGTTGTGACCTGGACCCGCTCTCGTTAGTTTCAGGCTGAAACGAGGGAACTCCATCAGCAGTGGATCCGAGGTGCACTACCACTCCTTGCCCATCTGCCTCGTCGCCTGCTTGCCGTCCCGAGTCAGCGACGTCCAGGTAAAAGCTCGGAGGCACCGGGGACGTGCTGGATGGGCAAACCGATCAGCGTCTCCCCTGACCCACCACGCTCCCGGGCTCGCGCTCGCTTAGCTCCCCCTGGCAAACGTCTCGTCTCCAGGTCGCTGGTGCACCCCCTCCAGCGCTGTTCTCTGCCCCAGCTGTGGCCAAGGGTGCTCTGGAAGGAGGTCAGCCACTGCCCTGGCCCGGGAGGCTGTCCACCCCACTCCAGAGGGAGGCTCTCAGCTTCTAGACAGCGCCCAGCTGTTCTCCGTAGCTTCCTATACCACCCTCATCACCATAGATCTGAGCATCGGCCACTCGTGCATCGGTAACCAGACCAGCGTGTGTCACGTGTTTCTCGCATCTCTCCGGGGGAGGAGGACGTGCAGGGCAGTGAGGGGCTGGGTTTGGTAGAGCTTTAGGGGGTAGGTTTTTTAATACGCACCTCGCTCTGTTTTTTTTGTCTGTGGAGTCCAGAAAATGGGCGTTGGAGCGGAAAGTGGAGGGTTTGGGATGGTCCTTAGTTCAGGGGTGGGCAAACTACAGCCCGCAGGCCAGATCCGGTCCATCAGGGCTTTGGATCCGGCCCACGGGATTGCCACCCACGTGGCGCCGCGGGCCCCGTGCCGCTCCCAAAAGCGGCCGGCACAATGTCCCTGCAGCCCTGGGGGTGGGGGAGAGAGGGAAGGCGGACGGGGGGAGGGGCAGAGGGCTCTGTGCGCTGCCCTCACCTGCAGGCACCGCCCCTCGCAGCTCCCATTGGCTGGGAATGGGGAACCATGGCCAATGGGAGCTTCGAGGGAGGTACCCACAGGGGAGGGCAGCACACAAAGCCCTGCTTCCCCTCCCCCAGGGGCTGCAGGGATGTGGTGCCAGTTGCTTCCGGGAGCAGCGCAGGGCCAGGGCAGGCAGGCAGGGAGCTGCTGCCACCCCAGAGCCACTCCAGGTAAGCGGAACCAGGCCGGAGGCCGCACCTCTCCTGCATCCCGCACCCCATCTCACTGCCCTGAGCCCCCTGCCGCACCCCTGCCCTGAGTCTCCGCCCGCACTCTACATCCCCTCCTTCACCCCAACCCCCTTCCCTGATCCCCTTTGTACACCCCGCACCCCCTCCCACACCCCAACCCCCTGCCCCAGCCCTACATTCATGGCCCTGCACGCAATTTCCCCACCCAGATGTGGCCCTCAGGCCAAAAAGTTTGCCCACCCCTGCCTCAGTTCCTGGGGGAGTTCGTTCCAGCCCCCTCGAAGGTTCTGACTGTTAAGAGTGCCGCTGGGCCAGCGGGACAGAGCGGTCGACAGTGGTGCTGGCCGCTTCCAGGACCTTGACTTTCATTCGCTGCCCTGTGGGAAGCCAGGGCAGAGGGGTGCGTGGTACGTGCCCGCCCAGGCCAGATGTGGTATCCCGCGTTGCTGAGGAGACGTGGTACAGCGCGCGCTACCCGGGGCCTCCTTCATGGCCCTGTGCATTGGCTGATGAGAGCGGATGCCTTCCTGCTGCACATGGTGGACGCTGACGCTCGTTAATTACCTTCTTCTCTGTCACAGGCCTAGCAACTTAAAACCCATGTAGGCTGCACAGATCGAGCTTCCCCACCACACCCCAAGTGTGTTTTCATTCAGATTCTCCTCTAGCCAACCAGCGTCTTATAGGAAGCTACGGAGAACAGAATAAAACAGAGCAGCTGGGCGCTGTCTAAAAGCTGAAGGCCTCCCTCTGGAGCGGGGTGGACAGTCTCCCGGGCCAGGGCAGTGGCTGACCTCCTTCCAGAGCACCCTTGGCCACAGCTGGGGCAGAGAACAGCTCTGGAGGGGGTCTAACTCAGACTGCAGTGTGAACGTACTGGAAGCATGTGGAACATAAGAACGGCCATCCTGGGTCAGAGCAATGGTCCATCTAGCCCAGTATCCTGGCTCTGACAGTGGCTGGTGCCAGATACTTCAGAGGGAATGAACCAAACAGGGCAATTAGCATAGAATCTCAGGGATGGAAGGGACCTCTGGAGGTATCTAGTCCAACCACCTGCTCAAAGCAGGACCAATCCCCAGACAGATTTTTACCACAGTTCCCTAAATGGCCCCCTCAAGAGTTGAGAACTCGCAACACTGGGTTTAGCAGGCCAATGCTCAAACCACTGAGCACATATCCCTCCCCGCTATGGAGTGTATGGAGTGATCCATCCCCTGTTGTCCAGTCCCAACTTCAGGCAGTCAGAGGTTTAGGGACCTGAGCATGGGGTTCCCTCCCTGCCCATCTTGGCCAATAGCCGTTAATGGACGTATCCTCTGTGAACTTATCTAGTTCTTTTTTGAACCTTTTGGCTTCATGACATCCCCAGGCAATGAGTTCCGCAGGTTGATTGTGTGTTGTGTGAAGAAATACTTCCCTATGTCTGTTTTAAACCTGCTGCCTGTTCGTTTTATTGGGTGACCCCTGGATCTTATGGGTAACTAACGATGGGGCCCGGATGTCAGTTGGGCCCGTTAGTTGCCACTGGGAGACTTCTGGCAATAGCCGCCCCCTGGGGCTCAGGCCCTGGGGTTTGTTGTGGGAGGCGGATGGAACCTGCTGGGCCAGCTGATTGAGAAGACACAGGAGACCTGGCTAACAAACCTTGGCTGCATGCATCCAAGCCTGCAGTCATCAGCTGGGACTGACCCGGGGGCGGGGCTTCCATTGCCAAAAGCCAGGGCCCTGACCACCTGAGTCCTTCCCACTCGATGGTAGCGGGGTCTTATCCTGGCTTGGACCAGCCACTCTGCCACGCTCCGCTGGTGCCAGAGATGGGACGGGGGCTGTGATCTGCTCAGCAGGGCCACGCAGAGGGCTGAGTTAATGTGCTGAGCCGATGCCCTCTTCCCTGGCCACGCTAAGCATTAGGGGTGGCACCTGGTGCCTGGTCACTGATCCTAGGAGACGTTGGCCCTCACGGTTTCACCAGTTCTCCTTTCTCTCCTCCAGGAGGCGCACTTCTCTGAGGTGAACGCAGTCAAGTTCAATCCCAGCTCCGGCGCGCTGGCCACGGGCGGGGCCGACAGTCTCATCAGGCTCTGGAGCGTGGCCGGAGGTACAGCAATGGGCAGTTCACTGCTCCTGGCCAGGGGCGTCGAATACCCGCGCCAAGCCGTAGGTTAACGTGGGAGTGGCATTGCCAAGTGGGAGGGCGGCTGAGAGCTCACCAGCTAGCCGGGTGGTAATACCCTGTCCTGGTGGGGATCGGGCTTGCGGTCCGCTGAGCTGCAGACAGCTGGGGGGTGAATCCTGTCATGCTAGTGACCGTCCCCAATCCTGCAAGGGTGTCGAGTCCTTGATACATCCTCCTGTGACCGCCTAGCCCTTTCCTGCCTCTCCGTGACCTTTGCAACAGTGAGCTTGCAGTCCTGTAGTGCGCTGCCTCCAGACGCATCTCAAACCGCTTCCCTGCCCTCTATAACATGTTGGGAGCCTCACTTTGCTGCAGCCATGTCTGGGGTGGAACCCATCAGCTCCTAAACAGAACGCAGCAATACAGTTTAGGCCAGCAAAGAAGAGCTCTGGTTTGGTCCCCCTTGTCACACTGCAGGCTACGGAGCGCGCAGGTTGTGTCCCGGGTCTCAGGTGCAGTAGGATGCACACGCACGGGCTTGTTCCAGCCGGCAGATGGCAGGGGTCTCTGGGTCAGGTCACTGCAGAGTCTGGCCTTGACTTAGCTGTCACTCCATCACTTGTTCTAGGCGCCTTCCCGTCAGCACACCCAGAGCCTTTCCTTTCCCATTCCTGAAATCTCCAGGGGCGCCGCAGCCCTGAAAACAGACCCCGCCCTGATGGCCGGACACCTGCTGCCCGCCCAGGGCTTCCTTTCCTGCTCCACTTTCTCTGGCAGAGCTGTGAAATTCAGACCCAAGCATCCCCCGGGCCCTGGGCGTTCTCTGCTTAGAGACAGTGCTATGTAAATATCCCCACATTGCACAGAGAGGGAAACTGAGGCACGGAGAGGTCAAGGGCTGTTTTTTAAAGTGGCTTCTGACTTGGGGTGCCTCCAGCTTCTGAGCGATGGGATTCTCAGAGCTGCCGAGCGCTCCCAGGGCCTCGGAGGTTCAGGAATTGGCGTTGTCTCCGCAGTTGTTACGCCTCTCCCTGCTGCCCTGGGGCTAATCACCGTGCTGTTTCTGTCTGCTCTCAGGGAAGCTGGAGAACCTGCAGACCTTGGAAGGGGCTAATGGCAGCATCACCAGCATCGAGTTTGACCCGTCGGTGAGTGGGGCGTTGCTAGGCCAGCCCTGTTCAGAGTTGCTGGCGGGCCCAGCTTGGCTGGGACTGTCCTGAACCAGGATCCCGGGACAGAGGCAGCCGGGGGCAGCCGCAGCCCCTGTGCTCAGAGCACGGCGCATCTGCCAGCTCTTCCTTTCTCTTCTCCCTGCGGGCAACCAGCTCTTCCCGTTGCTGCGACCGCGAGGAGGGGGCTGATGAGGGGCAGGAGTCGTTCCTAGGGCAGAGGGGAGGTGGAGGAGCCAGGCCAGGGCAAAAACAGGCCAGAGGCCTGCAGAGTTTTTTGCCCAGTCCGGTGAAGGGTTGGTTGGTCTCCGTGGCTTCCTCACAATGTATCGGTGGCAGAGCCCGGCCTAGCGTCTGGGTCCCCTGACTCCTCACCGCTCCTGGAGCAGCCTCTGAGAAACGGCTCTTGCAGACCTCGGAAGTTCTCCCGGGGTCCCAGGAGAGCCCCATGCTCTCTGAGCAGCTGGGAAGCCCCGGGGGGCGCCGGAAGGAGACCGTGATGCGTCGGGAACCCCAGGGCAGGAGAAGGGAGGCTGCTGGGAAGCTGGAGGGGGAATGGAGGCTCCAGGCCGAGGTGGGGTGGGGTGTGGAGTGGGAGTGGGACCTTTCAGGAGGGCGCTTTGAATAGCGGAGTCCACCCCAGCAGGGCCGGCTCCAGCTTTTTTGCCGCCCCAAGCGGTGAAGGGGGAAAAAAAAAAAAGCTGTGATTGGCGGCACTTCGGTAGCAGCTCTACCGCCCTTCATTCTTCGGTGGCAATGCGGCGGCTGGTCCTTTCCCCCCCCCCCCCCCCCCCCCCGAGAGGGACTGAGGGACCCACCACCAAATTGCTGCCGAAGACCCGGACGTGCCGCCCCTTCCCATTGGTCGCCTCAAGCACCTGCTTCCTTTGCTGGTGCCTGGAGCCGGCCCTTCGCCCCGGGGTCTGTCTCTGGTTGGGATCAGCATGCCCTGGAGGTGGCGTGCAGCCAGCAGGAGCCTTTGCACGGCGTGGGCACTAGATGGCAGCAGAGAGAAGCCATCACTTGGATGGCCAGCGCCTGGTGGTCCAGCGTAGCGGAAGATCTTCAAACGCAGGCTTTCTTCCAGCCCCCAGCCGGTGCTCGGGTGTTCGCTGGCAGGGGCGGGGGTCTTTTGAGAGCCTCATTGACTCCATGAGCGGGAAGGGGCCGGCTCCCCCCGCTTTGTGAGCGCTGCTAGCTCGCCGGGCGCTGTCTGGGAGGGTCAGGCCGTGCCTCTGGGGCGGGGCTCTCCGCTGGGAGGTGTGTGAATGGCCGGGAGGAGAGCGGGGTTGGCTGTTTTCACCCAGCCCCGGTGGCGACAGGGGATAGTGTCAGGGGCTTCGTAGATCCCAAGGCCAGAGGGGACCATTGTGATCACCTGGTCTGACCTCCTGTCTAGCCCAGACCAACCCCTCTGACTGGCTCCTGTTTGAACTAGAGCTAGATCCCTCCCACTGCGCCCGCCCCCCCTAGCAGTTAGTGACCTGTGCTGGCCTCCGTCCTCCCAGGGACTGCGCCGGCAGGAGGCAGAGATGGTGGGGAGAGAGGGAGGGGCTGGCTAGTAAGGGGGCACCCCCAGTGTGGGAAAGGGGCTGAGCCACGGGACTAGCCAAGGGGGAGAAGGCTGCAAGGTAGATGGGGCAGGATGCGGGGAAGCCTGGGGGAGGCAGCTCAGGTGGAAGATCCAGGCTGCCTAGATGATCGCACTGGTGTCCACGGGATCAGCGGCCTGCGGGCCCTGAAAGGGCCTCGTCACGCTAGAGAGGCAGCGGCTGAATCCAGCCTGCCCCGGGCAAAGCGAATATCCCCCCGGCGAGGAAAAGCAGCGGGCGGGTTCTGTGCGGGAGTCATTTGTCCTGGTCTCAACCGTGGAACGCCGCGGAGCAGCCGGGCGGCTGGCAGAGGGGAGCCAGAGCGACGTGCTGGCCGCTCCGGAGCGCCCCACGGCGAGGCACGGACCACGCTGACTGCACACACGTGGCGTCGCCAGATCTCTGTGGTCCCAGGTGCCGAGGACCGGTGGCTCTGTATGCAGCCGAGGGCAGGAACTCCGGCTCGCACCGCCACTCCCCGGCCTATACCCGTCAACTCCCTCTTCCTCCTCTTCCAGGGCTGCCAGATCTTGGCCGCGGCGTACAACAATGCAGCGCAGCTGTGGCATATCGGGGACTGCAAATCCAAAGTAAGTGCCCCGGGGTCTTGTCTGGGTCCCTGCCTTTCCGGGGGGGAGAGGGGGAATGTCTCCTGCCAACTGGGGAATGATCCAGACACCTAGGGGACTGAGGGCCACCAGGGATCGCCCCCCGTTGTTGCACATCAGCTGCATGAAACATGCTCAGATCAAGCAGATGCGTGACGTCCGCTGGGTTATCTGGGGTGGGTGTCATGCCCCCAGTCTCTCGCAGCGCCTTGCCAATACCCTGAGGATGTTCTTCTGACCCCAGATCTGCCAGGCAGGGTAACCTACCAGCAGGGTGGCCGCAGCTACGCGCCCGGTCACATGCTGTCGGCAGGCAGACACGTTCCTGGTCGCCCATGAATACTTCGAAGATGGATCCCGTGAGCTCTCCTGAATTTAGCACCTGTGAGAGGGGCCCTGCAGGAGGCAGTAAACTGGCCCCACTCCAGTCAGTCAGTGCTGGCATCCCCATGTGAGAGGGGGAAACTGAGGCACAGAGTGGCGGAGTGACTTGCCCAAGGCCGCCAAGCACCTCTGGGAACAGAGTCTTGGCTCCCAAGCCTGTGCCCAAGGCTATCCTTGCTGCATTTTATGCCAGCAGAGAATTTGGCCCTGGGTACCTGCCGAGGGCTTGAGGCCCTCAGGTGGGAGGCCCTCAGGTGTGACTGCAGAGAGCCTGGCTCTGCCCCCGGCACATGGGTTCCCCGGCAGGGAACGAGAGCGGTGCCTAGTGGGCGGAGGCCGCGTTGCACCCCCTGTGCGGTCAGTAGGTCTTCAGAGGCGGTGAGAGCCTGGCCATGCTTTTGGGACCGTCCCCCGGGGCCAACCTCCCTGTTGCTGGTCGCCCCCGCTGTGCGGACAGGGCTGAATGTAGCGGCCATTAGTAACCCGTGGGACTTGTCTGTGCTGGGTCGGGCTGCCGGCAGCCCTGCACGGATGGAGTGCGTGGGAATAGCGCGCTGCCAGGGGGCACTGCCTTGGCACTGCGTATCGACGAGCAGCAAGGGGACGTGGCTGGTGGCAGAAGGGAATTCGTGGTAGCAGGGAGATGCATACACCACCATGTGTCCTGCCTCCCCTCGCCGTCCCGGGCCTGTGCTCCCACCAGTGGGGTGGGTCAGCGAGGAGCAGGCTTGAACGCTGGTGGGGGAGGGCAAGCTGGGTGGGGGTGGGGGCATCTTTTGTCATGGGAGGGGAGCGCCAGCTGGGGGAGAGGCAGGATTCCTGCAGGGATGGAGTTGCGTTAACGTGCCGGGCTGCCCGGTGGCTTTAATACCGGCCTGGTGCCCCGTGCCTTGCAGCTGGCACTCAGACCCCGCTGGGGACTGTGCTGTCTGAGCTGGCAGAGATGCTGTGAACCCAGGGCCTGATCCTGGGGGGAGCTGCACACTGGAGATCCCGCTGGCTTCAGGCAGGGCCGGAGGTGCTTGCGGCCCTGTGACAATGCGGTTCTGGCGGAGCCCAACTGAGAGTGCCAACTCAGGACAAATTGCTCAAATAGGGCAGTTACAGCCCAAGGCTGGGGTTTTTCCACCTCTAAGGCAAACCAAACCAGCCAGACTAGGAGGACTTCGGTCTCACCCCACTGGCTAACCGCAAATCTCACAAGCAATCTCCTTAGACACTCCAGTTTCCCAGTACTCCCACCAGTGCCACTCGTTATGGGGACAAATGGTTATGAAAACCAATACCCCAGTAAAAGAAAAAGGTTCTCCTGATCCCAAAGGACCAAGCCCCAGACCCAGGTCAATATACAAATCAGACCTTACCCACAAATCACGCTGCTGCCAATCCTTTAGAATCTAAAATCTAAAGGTTTATTCATAAAAGGAAAAAGATAGAGATGAGAGTTAGAATTGGTTAAATGGAATCAATTACATACAGTAATGGCAAAGTTCTTGGTTCAGGCTTGCAGCAGCGATGGAATAAACTGCAGGTTCAAATCAAGTCTCTGGAATACATCCCCCGCTGGGATGGGTCCTCAGTCCTTTGTTCAAAGCTTCAGCTTGTAGCAAAGTTCCTCCAGAGGTATGAAGCAGGATTGAAGACCAGATGGAGATGGGGCATCAGCCTTATATAGTCTTTTCCAGGTGTAAGTACACCTCTTTGTCCTTACTGTGGAAAATTACAGCAAAAATGGAGTCTGGAGTCACATGGGCCAGTTCCTGCATACTTTGCTGAGTTACAAGGCGTATCTGCCTTCTCTCAATGGGTCCATTGTATAGCTGATGGTCCTTAATGGGCCATCAAGCAGGCTAGGCAGAGCTAACACCAGTTTGTCTGGGATGTCACCCAGCAGCATAGCATAAGTTTGAAATACAGACAGTATAGAGCCAATATTCATAACTTCAGCTACAAAAGTGATACACACATATAGACAGCATAATCATAACCAGTAAACCATAACCTTGTCTTAGACACCCCATTTGACCCCCTTTATACAAGATTTGGGTGCCACTACAGGACCTTGGTTGCAACAATGATCTATATGGTCCCAGATTATATCAATAACATCACAGGCCCAGATCCGCCAAGGTGTCTAGGCTCCTAACTTCCACTGAAACCCGTGGGAGTTGGGAGCCGAGATATCTGGGAGGCTCTGGGCTTCAGTGCCTCTGGGTGAGGCGCGGGAACCCCCACCCAAGTCTGGTGCAGTCGTTTAAAATCGTTTCCTCCCCCCGCCCCCTTGCCTGCTGCAGCTGCTGCCAAAGGCACCGGGGCCAGCTGCTCCGCTGGTGTAAACTGCGAGCACTGCGCTGATTCGCCCCGGTAGAGGATCCGGCCCTGGAAGAACACGGAGCCGTTTCCCAAGCCCCGCCGGGCCAGCAGCTCCGGGGTTAGGAGTGACTGTCCCTATACGTGCATCTGCGGGCGGAGCCTACACAAGAGCCCAGCTGAACCTCCCCACGCGGGCGCTTCCCGGCCACGGCTCTGCACATTCCACCCCTTTCAGGCCTTGGATTTCAGTGACTGTCTCCAGGCTGTGCAGGCGGATCGGTCCCCTGGAGCTGCCCGCGGCGTTCGGATCTAGGCTCCGTGCCCCTTCCTGCAGGGGCGGCTCAGCACAGGGTTCTCGCAGCAAGCCGGCAGCCGGGCTCCGAGTCCCAGGGCTCGGTCGGCAGCAGAGCCGAGGCTAGAAAGTGAGGGCGTCAAGCTCAGCAGTCCCGCTCCTGCTGGGGCGGATCGGGGGAGGAGCTTCAAACCACCTTGGTGCACCCTGTGTTCTGGAGCCGTGCGAGTCTGGCTGGGGATCTGTTACAGCCGGACTGGCTGGTCCCTGGCGTAATCTAGAGCAGCCTCAGGGCTGTTCCATCTCGCTCTCTGCTTCCCGTGAAGCCAAGAATAGCTGTGGTGCTGTGTGTTCTAGCTGTACCCCTGAGCCGAGGGCTGAAAGCAGGTCCTCTCACCAGCCAGGAAAAGGTTTCAGAGGCTTTCTGGGAACAGAAAGGAGCTGTAGTGTAACTGAGAACTAGCTCCCAAGTCTTCTGCCACTGCTTCCAAACCTGCCTGCCCATATAGGAGGAGGAGAAAGACCTGCGTGTTTTGGTCGATCACAGGATAACTACGAGCGGCCAATGTGATGTGCCCATGAAAAAGGCTAGTGCCGCCTTAGAATGCATCAGGTGAAGTGTTTCCTGCAGAGACAGGAAGTGTTAGTACCATTAAACAAAGCACTGGTCAGACCTCATCTGGAGTACTGTGTGCAGTTCTGGCCTCCCTTGTTTAAGAAAGGTGAATTCAAACTGGAACAGGTGCAGAGAAGGGCTACTAGGACGATCCGAGGAATTGAAAAACCTACCTAATGAGAGGGAACTCAAGGAACTTGGCTTGTTTAGCCTAAGGAGAGAGATGATTGTTCTCTATAAATGCATCAGATGGATAAACACCAGGGTGGGACAGGAGTTATTTAAGTTAAGGACCAGCGTGGACACACAAACAAATGGATATAAACTGGCCGTCCACAGGTTTAGGCTTGAAATGAGATGAAGGTTTCTAACCATCAGAGGAGTGAAGTTCTGGAACAGCCTCCCCAGGGAAGCAATGGGGCAAAAACCTAACTGGGTTCAAGTCTGAGCATAGGGTGACCAGATGGCCCGATTTTATAGGGTCAGTCCTGATTTGGGGGGCTTTTTCTTATATAGGCACCTATTACCCCCTACCCCCTGTCCCGATTTTTTTACACTTGCTATCTGGTCACCCTAACTGAGCGTGATCAGTTTATGGAGGGGATGGTATGAGATGACCACCTACAATGGCATGTGGCTCATGGCTGACTGCTAGCAGCAAATACCCCCAATAGCTGGTGATGAGACACTAGATGGGGAGGGCTCTGGGTTACTACAGAGAATTCTCTCCCAGGGGTCTGGCTGGTGGGTCTTGCCCGCATGCTCAGGGTCTAACTGATCGCCACATTTGGGGTTGGGAAGGAATTTTCCCCCGGGTCAGATTGGCAGAGACCCTTCCTCTGCAGCATGAGGTCACTTGCAGGTTTAAACTAGTATAAATGGTGGATTCTCGGTAACTTGCAGGCTTTAAACCATGATTTGAGGACATCAGTGACTCAGCCAGAGGCTAAGGGTCTATTACAGGAGTGGGTGGGTGAGATTCTGTGGCCTGCAGCATGCAGGAGGTCAGACTGGATGATCACGATGGTCCCTTCTGACCTTGAAGTCTAGGAGTCTATGTATTGGATTCATTATTTGGAACTGCAGAGAGATTATCATGTTTTAAGTAATTAAAAAACAAACAAACCCATAATCCGTTTCACTTCTGCAACAATTCCAGCAGGGGGCAGTGTTGGGCTTTGTTCTCCAAGCCCGTAACTGGCTGACTTTTCTGTAACAGGGCCGTTGTGTGTCATTTTCCTTGTTTTGATTTATTTTTTTAAAAATTAGATTATTGGGAATAAAATAATAATAAAAAAAAAACCCTAAACCCCGTAACATCCCCAGCTGTTCTGTTGTCTAGGAGACGCTCACGGGCCATGCTGACAAAGTGACGGCTGCCAAATTCCGTTCCACCCGCCACCAAGCGGTGACGGGCAGTCGGGACAGGACAGTCAAAGAATGGGACCTGTGCAAAGGGGCCTGTAAGTAACCGACTCTGTCAGGCGTAGTGTCCTGTGTCTCACCAGCGACCTCCACTAGGGGGCGTGTCAAGTGTGTGTTTGTCCGCTGCTGGCACGGGATGATTATGGTATTGCAGTAGGGTCTAGATTAGGTTCATGCACAACCACAGAGCGAGAGGCAGTCCCTGCAGCGATGAGCTTACAATCTGAATGGGGAAACTGAGGCACCGACCGGGGAAGTGACTTGTCTAGGGTCACACAGCAGGTCTGTGGCAGAACTGGGACTAGAAGCACCGTGTGGTTCCACCAGGACCTCTGAGGTCTGGCTGTGAATCTGTTACAGCAGGTTCTTATGGACCCTCTCTATGGTCTTTGTGTGAAGTCCTGGGCTAATAGTCTCTGATTGTTCTGGGCCCGCGGCAGGGACAGCCCGCCCTGTGCGTCTTGGCAAAGCTGGCGAAGTGTCTGTTTCTGTTACAGTAATTCCCCAGGGCTGCGATCCCCGTTGGGGCCCGTTGTGCTGGGCACCGTGGACACGGGGAAGAGACAGTCCCTGCCCCCATGGCCTTACAGGCTAAAACTCACGCTCTGGCCAGGGGATGGGGACGTACCATCCTCACGTGCTTGGATGAATTGGCTCGGCTCTGTTACTTCCATGCGGTGGCTTTTTAACTGGGGCTAGCGGCCGTGGAAAGACGAGGGAGAGGAGCACTCACGGCTGATCATCTGACCGCCCAAGACTCACGCTGGCTGCACTTTCCCCCATTGGATGGATGAAATGCCACCCAGGGGGAAGAAAAGCGCTGGCTATCCGTGGCTGGGTGGCGCAGGCGTAGGAGGGAGTGTGTGGTCATGTGGGCAGGGCACAGGACTCAAGTCGGGGGCCTAGGTTCGATTCCCAGCCCTGCCACTCACTGGACAACGTGCTCCACTGCCCCGTGCCTCAGTTTCCCCAAGGGAAATGGCCTCTAGAGGTCCTAGTTGGGGGCATTGTCCTGGGCAGTGAAACAAGGAGAGTCTCTGCCCCAGGGAGTTCACATGCGGGCGTTAGGACTAGCTGGAGCAGGTGAATCAACAGACAGGGTGGGGGGGACCAGAGCTGGCTGCCTTTGGGCTGCCGTATTTGCAGAGCACCGCAGGCCTCGGAGGAGGGCGCTAGAAGCGGGCAGCACCGTGGTCACTGATGGGCTGTGGCCGTGGTGGGAGCCAAGTAGTCACCTAGCTAGACTAGACAGTTGGGGGCGGGCCGGTGCTGGGAGTTTGGTGTCCCTTGTTTTTTCGCACCTCGCCTGCAGGCAGAGAACTGCTCCGTGAAGGAACGCAGGGCCTCCTCGCTGTGGGGACCCTCCCGGGAAATCTGGGGAGCTGACGGAGAGGGAGCTGTGCCATTGCAGGACCTGCCGTCATGCTAGCCCTGGACTTCCCCATCCCTGGCTGCGGGTCTCTACCCCATTCTTGGAATTCAGCTCCGGCCTTTCCAGCCCTGGGGCTACTAGTTACAGTGCGATCGCCCTCAAAGAGCCATTAGATCAGGGCCCCGTTGCGCTGGGCGCTGGACAAACCCACAGCGGGAGCCAGAGCCAAGATGGACCAAGGGGGCAGGATGAGGGTAGCCATGGTGGGGCCAGACCCGCCCTGAGCGGGGATTGCCCCAGGCACCGAGCCGCCGAGTGGTTCATGCTGAGAACAAACCGAGCCCGTCCCAGGTGAGCTCGTTGTCCGGGATTTGAACTTGGGTCTGGTGCGTGGGACCCAATGCCGGGCCCAGCTCCCCTGCGCGGTGTGGGCCATGCCGGGGGGTAGACGGGTGGTGCTGTCTGGCACAGTGCTCCCTTATGAACGGTCAGCGTTCTCCCTGTGAGTAAAGGGTATCCCCTGGGAGGTAGCACGGCCCATAGCGGAGCCCCCGGTGCCCTGACACTGCCCCGCCAGCCTCGCCCCCTCCCCCCATCACTCACAGCCGTGCTGTCCCCACAGGCTGCAGGACCATCAACGTCGTCTCCTACTGCAACGACGTGGTGTGCGGTGACAACGTCATCGTGAGCGGCCACCACGACAAGAAGATCCGCTTCTGGGACAGCAGGTGACTCCCCTCCCTGGGCGAGGTAGCTGCGGGGCGGGGAGCCTCAGCTGTTAGGCCACCAGCTGGGCCCCTGGGGTCTCTGGCCCCCTTTGCTGGGGAAACAAGCAGGATAAAGCGCCGTCCTGCAGTTCTAGAAACACCTCCCTGCCCGACTTCAGACCTGTCCGCCCTGGGATCAGCTTACCCAGAGAGGGCGCTGTTCATTCTCCCTGTTTCACATATGGGGAAACTGAGGCACGGATTGGCTAAGTGACTCACCCAGGGGCTACCGCGGGAGTCGGTGTCGAAGCCGGGGTTAGAACTCAGGAGTCGCTCGGGGGCCTGTGCTCCGTCCGGTAGGCCTTGCTGCCCCTCAGTGGGCTGCTAAGCAGTGAGCCCCCCTCCTGGATATTCTCAGACCAGCCTCTCTGGGATGACTTGGTTACAGCTCTGGACTGGAACTTGGGAGATTCCTGGCTCCCTGCGCAAGTCGCTCAGTGTCTCCGTGCCTCAGTTTCCCCTCTTAGAGATGCGTTTTCCCTGCGGGGCCACAGGATCAGTCTGTTAATGCTCAGATGCTGCTGTGTGGGTTGCCATACAAGCACCATGATCTAAGTGCCAAAGTCCCACCACATGGGACGATGCCAGCGGGGGCAGCGAGGCGCGAAGGGGGGCCTGGCGCACTCTGTGCCTTGTCCCCCGGGCAGCCCCAAGGGGGTGGGACGGGCAAGACGGCCGGCGTGCACCGCGATGGGGGGGTCACAATCCAGAGTGGCCGGGCATTTGGCTGCTCACCCGGCATCTGAACGCGTCGTCCCCCTGCTTTGGCTAATCGGCGCTAAAGCTGCCACGCGTCTTGCTGCCATTTCTGTCTCTCCCCTGGGCTATTCATACCCGGCGGGCTGCCCACTGGCGCTCCTGATGGCTCCCTGCAAGCGCTCCGTGGGCAGCGCTGAGTGGGGAGGGCTCTCGTCCGTTCCCTAGCAACGGATCTGTCCGGGTAATTAACTCCCGTAATGGAGCCGGGCGGTTCCTAGGCTAGCAGGGACAGGATGTAGCTGACGGCCTCTGGCGTGTGGGAATCCTGGAAGGGGGGATCCGACTGGAACACGGGGGTGGTTCTGATCCACGCGGGCCTTTGGGAGCGGGCCAGTGACGTCGCTGGCGCGCTAACGAGCCCTTTGTCTGCCGCACTCCAGGGGGCCCCGATGCACGGAGGTGATCCCGGTCGAGGGGAAGGTCACCTCCCTCCACATCAGCCAGGACCAGATGCACCTGCTGAGCTGCTCCAGGGACAACACGCTGAAGGTCATCGACCTGAAGATGAACAACGTCCGGCAGGTGTTCCGGTGAGCGGCGGGTGGGACCCTAACCCCGAGAGCCTGAGCCAGGCGTTGCCAACCCCCCCGGGTGTAATACTGTCCCCTTCTGAAAGGTTCTCTGCCACCCTTCCAGGACTGGGCCTATTCTGTTCCCCCGTCCTGCTCAGGCCCCCCTCTTTCCTGTCCTGATCTGTCTTAGCAGCTGCAGCTCGCACCAGTCCTCAGGCTGCTGATAGGACAGCGTTCTCCGGGGGAAACTGAGGCACTGGGGGAGTGACTTCCCCGGGGTCACCCAGCAGGGCCAGTGGCAGAGTTGGGAATTGAGCCCAGTTCTGCGTCCTGCCCGCCCATAGCACCCTCCCTTCGGCGAAGCCACCCCTCCATAGCCAGTCGCACTGCTCCTCCAGGAGCCTGACCAGGCCAACGCTGGGCACGCCCCCTCTTCCGCATCACGGCTGGGCGAGCGGCTGTCTGAGCCCGCAGGGGGCTAGGCCCAAATGGGTGATGCCACCCAGTGTCCTTGTGGGCTGGCAGAGACGCTGGCGTTACCCTGTCAGAAGACGCTTGCGCCATCCCACGGGCCTGCGTCTGGCGCTGGCTGCCCGGGGTGTGGAAGCCGGAGTGCTGGGTCCCTGAAGTTGCAGGGATCTCGTGTCTGAACCCAGAGCCTGGCCCTTTGCCCCACAAGCCAGCAGCTCTCCCCAGGGCGGCTTGTATTGAGCAGCGGAGCCTGTCCCAGCCCCTCTGTGGGGCTCCGAGCCCCGGCCCCGGGCATGTCCCATGGGGAGCTGTCACCCTTCGCGAGGGAGCGATGCACGTTCACCAGGGACGGTTTGTGTCTGCAGGGCCGACGGCTTCAAGTGCGGCTCGGACTGGACGAAGGCGATCTTCAGGTGAGCGGGGGTGGGGGTGGTGGCTGTGCTCGGAGCTGTACACACCATCGTGCAGGCTTGGCCCTCCCGCAGGGTGATAAGGAGAAACACCCCACAGGGGTCACCGGGAGGGGCACTCCTCGCACGAGGGCACATGGTTGTGAACGGAGCTGGGGATCTGCAGTGCCAAGCCCAGCCCATCCGTTGACACAGCTCTGGGTTATTGTTGTGAGAGAAGGACCCACAGTGCCAGCGAGCTGGGCATAGAGCATGTAAATAATGGGCAAGCGTCCTACCCACAGCCCAGCCAGTGCCCCTCGCTCCTGCCCCATGGACCCTGCTATCCCAGTCCTGGGCATCGCCACCCCCCGCACTGCCAGTGCCCCTCGCTCCTGCCCCACAGACCCTGCTATCCCAGTCCTGGGCACTGCCANCCCCCGGCCCTGCCAGTGCCCCTCGCTCCTGCCCCACGGACCCTGCTATCCCAGTCCTGAGCATCGCCACCCCCGGCCCTGCCAGTGCCCCTCGCTCCTGCCCCATAGACCCTGCTATCCCAGTCCTGGGCATCGCCACCCCCGGCCCTGCCAGTGCCCCTCGCTCCTTCCTGACCCGAACTCTGCTCACACCCCAGTCTGTGGCTGCGGCTGGATCTGATGTGGAAAGTTGTCTCCGCCCCCGCCCCCCTGTCACCGGCCAGCCCAAGCTTTGGACGGGGTGGGAGGTGGAGGCGAAAACGGGTCTCGTTGCCCCCCTTTCTGGGCTGTATGGACCCTATCCAGTGATGCTCCCTTCCCCAAATGCCTCATGCTGCTCTTGACCCTGACCGGGGTGCCAGCAGGGCCCCAGGTGACCCTGGAGGAGGAATCCCAGGAGCCGGAGGGAGCCCCTGGGAGCCTGCTGGCAGCTTTCCCCGTGAGCAGCTCCTCCCACATCCCGCCAAGAGCAGGGCCCTGCGTTCTCCTGAAAACCCAAAGGGCTGTTTCCCAGCGCTGGGGATCTGCCCTGCCGCTCCAGCCCTGCTCCCTTGCCAGAATCAGCGGCAAGCTCACCGGCCGCCCAGGCCTCCCAGAGGTGAGCTTGCAATGGCTTTTCCCCGTCTCTAGGCCAGGCAGCTGGCTCCCAGCTCCATCGCACACTCTAGGTGGACGGCTTCTGCTTGTTGTCGTGGCTATTCTGCTGTCCTTGAGACAGCGGTTGTCTCCCACCTGCCCCTCAATTTTCTTCCCGGCTGTTTTTTGAGGGAGAGGGAGGTTCCTGAGATTCTTTGCTGGCGCCTGCGGGTGATGAATGAACAGCCTGGAACCTGGGCTGCAGCTACCCTTAGTCTGCCCCAGGCTTGCAGAGCTGTGACCATTAGAAACTCTAAAACTCTCCAGCCCTTTTGGTTAAGCAGCATCCTCCTGCAGCAGGGAGTTCCACAGGTTTGCTGCAGTCTCTTGTCTCAATGTACTTCTCTGGATGGAGCTCCCAAACCCTGGAGTGGATTCTGTGCCTCTCTGGCCCGGAGTCCCAATGTCATGTGCCAGTATCAAAGAACCAGCAGAGGAGTCTCTGCATGCTGATCTTATACTCGTCTCTGTTCCTTGTCCCCCCTCTAGCCCCGATAAGAGTTACGCGCTGGTGGGCTCCTCGGACGGCTCCCTCTACCTCTGGAACATGGAGAGCGGGAAGCTGGAAACGATCCTGTCTGGGGAGCACAGGTGATGCTCCGCTGGCCCTAGGGCAGGTTGCTGTCCTAAAGGGTCTAGGCTGAGTGCATTAAACCAGGATCCTGGGGATGGGGCAGCCCCAGAGGCAGCAGGGGGTCAGATCAGGAGGGAGGGGAGCCTGCTCTGGCTGCTCCCGCGGGGAAGGAATACAGCGCAACAGCCCAGTCGGGAACAGACCAGGCTCCTGGGATACAGTTGATCAAGGTTTTGTTCAACATCTTTATTAATGATCTGGATGATGGGATTAATTGCACCCTCCGCAAGTTTGCGGATGACACTAAACTGGGGGGAGAGGTAGATACACTGGAGGGTAGGGATAGGGTCCAGAGTGACCTAGAGAAATTGGAGGATTGGGCCAAAAGGAATCTGATGAGATTCAACAAGGACAAGTGCAAAGTCCTGCACTTAGGACAGAAGAATCCCATGCACTGCTACAGGCTGGGGACCGACTGGCTAAGCAGCAGTTCTGCAGAAAAGGACCTGGGGGTTATAGTGGACAAGAAGCTGGATATGAGTCAGCAGTGTGTCCTTGTTGTCAAGAAGGCCAATGGCATATTGGTCTGTATTGTAGGAGCATTGCCAGCAGATCGAGGGACGTGATCATTCCCCTCCATTCGACTGGTGAGGCCACACCTGGAGTATTGCATCCAGTTTTGGTCTCCCCACTACAGAAGGGATGTGGACAAATTGGAGAGAGTCCAGCAGAGGGCAGCGAAAATGATCAGGGGGCTGGAGCACATGACTTATGAGGAGATGCTTAGGGAACTGGGGTTATTTAGTCTGCAGAAGAGAAGAATGAGGGGGGATTTGATAGCTGCTTTCAACTACCTGAAGGGGGGTTCCAAAGAGGATGGAGCTCGGCTGTTCTCAGTGGTGGCAGATGACAGAACAAGGAGCAATGGTCTCAAGTTGCAGTGGGGGAGGTTTAGGTTGGATATTAGGAAAAACTATTTCACTAGGAGGGTGGTGAAGCACTGGAATGGGTTACCTAGGGAGGTGGTGGAATCTCCATCCTTAGAGGTTTTTAAGGCCTGGCTTGACAAAGCCCTGGCTGGGATGATTTAGTTGGGGTTGGTCCTGCTTTGAGCAGGGGGTTGGACTAGATACCTCCTGAGGTCCCTTCCAACCCTGATATTCTATGATTCTAAGGTGCATTAGGGGGAGTGGGCTGGCCGGGACAGGGAGCCTGGGAAAGAGGCTTTGAAGAAAGGCCTGTCTAGGGCACCCCAGAAGTTCCTGGAGGGGCCCACATTTTGGGGGAGGGGCAGATGGAGCCTGTTGCAACCCCCGCTCAGCCAGAGCCCGAGAAAACGGGGCGCAGGGTTAGTGCACAGGACACTGGGGAGCTTTAGAGAGTGGGGGTGAAGCTGTTTCCACCATAGTGAGTGTGGTAATGGGGTCCCCCCTCCCTGCCATGCCCCCCTCCCTGCAGTCTTCATTTCCTTTCCAAGGGTCCTTTGGGGGGGGGGGGGGAGTGGGCAGGACCAGAGCCAGTTGTGCTGCAGGCTGTTCTGTGGGATCCTCCCCATGCCCACGTCCTTTTCCCCGGCCCCAAGACTTGCGCGGGGGCTGTGCTTTAATCCCCAGGGGAGGCTTTACAGAGCTGGGTGCTGGGTGATTGAGCTTGTGTTATTGCCCCCTAGGAAGGAGGACAGGGCGACCCAGTGGTTAAGGGAGGGGACTGGCAGCCAGGAAGCCTGGCTTCTCTGCCCTGCTCTTCCACCAACTCAATATGTGATCACTTAACTGCTCGGTTTCCCCATTTGTAGAATACTGTTTCTTACAAGGGTATCCTCTTTCACTGACGGGCGAGTGGTGTGAGCACAGGACGGGAGCCAGGAACTCCTGTGGTCTACTCTGGCCCAAGCCCTCCATGGCTTTGGCTGAGCCACTTAACTTACCCGTGCCTCAGTTTCCCCACTGGGATAATAGCATCCCTTCCCCCTGGCACTACTAGAGAGCCCTATATGGGAAGGGCAGACCCTTGTTAGCGTCCTGTTAATTCTCCTTGCCTGTGTCTTTGTCCCCCATCCAGGGCCTCGGTGAATGCCGTGGCGTGGTGCTTCTCGGGCCAGTGTGTTGTGAGCGTGGACCAGGCGAAGAAGGTGGTGCTCTGGAAATAGGGCTCAGCGTGATGCCGGGCTGCAGAGGAGGAATCCAGAGAGGACACCAGCCCCTCCTTTATCTGCAGCCCTGCCCGGCCCCTGCTGCTACTGTTCAGCTCCCAAGGACCGAAGCAGCCCAGGGCTGGAGAGTGGAAAAGGACCCGGATGGGCAGAGGTGGGGTTAGAAGCCGCGTCTGCTGCTCTCCAAAGACCTCTGCCCACTCAACGGCAGCCGGGGCACTTCGCAGGACGCTGACATTTTGGAAAAGGAAGATTAGAAAACCAAGGGAAGCAGGAGCGGGAGGCTGCTGGGCCAGCGTCTGCAGGAACGGGCCCGTCGTGCCTGAAGGACAGACATACCCACCGGCAGGGCCGGCTTTAGGAAATGCAGGGCCCAATTCGAACATTTTCGGCGGGGCCCCAGCAGGGATGACTTAAAAAAAAAAAAAAAACATGTAAAAAAAAGTCTTTCATTACTTAGCAACCGGTTCCCTATAAAAAGTTCTGATTTAAGGGATGTGCCCCAGTATGTATTTTTTGTACCAATAGGGTTACCATACGTCCGTATTTCCTCCCGGATGGCGATTTAAGAACCAAAAAGCCTGACATGTCCGGGAAAATACGGATGTATGTTAACCCTCCCTAAAGTTCTTTTTTAAAAAGATGGGCCTGAACTAGAAATGAGCTCCGTTTCACATGTGTGGGTCCCAGCTGCTCCCTGCCCCCCTCATTGAAGTAGGTGTGCAGGGTTATGCCCTGGGAACTGCAGGGCACCACTGGACATGGGGCTGGCTGGAGGCAGGGCAGGGCTGACTGGAGGTAGGGTCTGGCTGCAGGCAGGGCAAGGGGTGCGAGTCTGGCTGGAGACAGGGGTGTGTGGGGTGGGCTGGCTGGCTTCAGGCAAGGCCGCAGGGGTTGGCAGGGCTGGAGACAGAGGAGTGTGGGACTGGCTGGCTTCAGGCAAGGGGGTGCGGCAGGGGTTGGCTGGAGACAGGGCAGGGGGTACAGGGTTGGCTACAGGCAGGGCAGGGGGTGCAGAGCTGGTGCGGGAAGGGCAGGGGGTGCAGGGCTGCTGCAGGCAAGACGGGGGTGCAGGGCAGGGGGTATGGCAGGGGCTGGCGGCAGGGGGGGGGGGCGGGGGGCGGGGGAGAGACAGGCTGGCTGGAGGCAGGGCAGGGGGTGCAGGGCTGGCTGGAGACAGGAGCTGGCTGCGGGCAGGGCAGGGGATGCGAGGCTGGTGCGGGCAGAGGGTGTGGGTACAGCCCACCATGTATGGTAAGTGCCCCCTCCTCCTCCTCCTCCCTCCCCCACCGGGGTAGCAGCAGCCCGGGGTTTGGGGGCTATTTAAAGGGCCCGGGGATCCCCTGCTTCCACCGCCCTAGCCCTTTCAATAGCTGCGGGAGTCCTGGGGAAGCGGCGGGGCTCCAACGGCTATTTAAAGGGCCGGGGTGGTAGAAGCAACGGGAGCCCCGGACTTTTTAAATAGCCCCCAGAGGCCCACAGCCCTACCCCAGGGCTCCAGCTGTGGGGCTCTGGTGGCAATTTAAAGGGCCTGGGGCTCCCTGGGGAAGCCGGGCCACCCAGGTACAGCACACTAGCTCTTGCTGGTACACCGTACCGGGGCTTGGGCGCGGGGCCCTCTTAGGGGCGGGGCCCGATTCAGGGGAATTGGTTGAATTGGCCTAAAGCCGACCCTGCCCACCGGACTCCGGCTATGGGACATTCGGGAGGGGGAGGAGCAGTTTGTGCCTGGCATTTAACCCTGAGGCAGGGGGTGACAAGCTCACTCTTGCATCTGAGGGCCTGGACTCCATGGAGCCGTCCACCCTCCCTTGCAAACCGCCGTCTGCGGGACCCGGGCGTGAGGATCCAGCATTTGCAATGCACTTGAGCGGCCACGCTGCATTGTAAACCTGGAGCCGGGCCGCTCGGCCACGGCCCGACGCAGCGCTTCTGACTCGGGTCTGCGGCCTGAGCCGCGTCCACGCTGCAGAACGACGGGCCCTGGGCCCGAGTCCCAGCAGGACTCGGACTCTGACCCGCCCCCCAGATGGGCCCGAGGACGCTTGCTGACCTGAGTCAGGCTTGCATGTGTGGACGGAAGCAGAGCTCGGCTCCAGCCCGAGTCAGAGCCAGGGCTGTGTGCAGAGGGGTTAGTGAGCCGGGTCTCTAGGCTCTGCCCCACCCTGACCAGTCGGTGCCTCCCACAGGCGACTGAGACTAACTCTGCCCGAGGGGGAGAGGAGTGAGATCCCGGACCCAGTGCAGCCCGTGGCCAAGCTCCCGTTAACTGCAGTGGGACTAGGAGAGGGGGCTGCTTTGGGAATAGTGGATTGCCCCTTGGGACACCATCTCCGTGGCCTGGGCCATCATGCCAAGCCAAGAGCCATAGACGCCAGCCTGCTGGGCTCCAGACATGGCGCCTGGACACTTTTCCCCAGGGGTGAGCCACTGAGCGACTCTCTCCTCTCCATCCCTTCCTGCCTCTGCTAGGGGGTTCTAAACCATGCCTGGGGGGGTCCACGGTGCAGTCCAATCCCCTGATCTGATTCCACACAGGCAATGGTAAAGCAGGGCTGGAGGGGTGGGCAATCTGATCCCCTGATTTCAGCCTGCTCCACCATGCAAGCCGTGGAGTTCGTTTGTCACCGCGAATAATCTTTGTGCCTCTTTGCCTGCCAGGGGAGAGGCCCCCGCTGGGAGCACAGGGCACGGCCCGGGGTGGGTGGGCTCATTTGGGTCGAGATGCCCCTGCCGGGGGAGAGGCCCCCGCTGGGAGCACAGGGCACGGCCCGGGGTGGGTGGGCTCATTCGGGTCGAGATGCCCCTGCCGGGGGAGAGGCCCCCGCTGGGAACACAGGGCACGGCCCGTGGTGGATGGGCTCATTCGGGTCGAGATGCCCCTGCCGGGTGGCGGGGTGCCGTGGCTGCACAGCTGAATGGGCAGGGCATGGCCAGGTGGTACACACGTGCAGCGGGCTGCACCAGGCAGGACACCACCAGTCCTGCTGCTGAATGTGCACTTCCCATGTGTGGGGGGTGAGACCTACCAGGGCACTTAGATACATCTGGCTAATGCCCCCCCCACTATGCCAGGCATTGGCCGTGTGAGGTTCCTAGGTCAAGGCAGCGGAAGGCCCAGTAGCGGATGTGTGTCTAGTCCATATCCTTCTCTGGGACTGTAATGTCATGGCAGCGGTGTCCTGTGAATACAGCTTTAAAACACGGTTTGGAGTTCTAGGCTGTTTCTTTTCCCCAGGCTCTAACTCTCCTTTGGAGCCCAGCCTCTTGGAGGAGAGACCCGGCAGCTCCAGAGCCAGGCCGCCCACCGAGGAGTTACTCACAGCTGTTTTATGGGGCTCGAGTGCTCCTCAAAGGCTCCGGTTTCAGTGATCCCAGAAACTGACGTCCTCTGGCAGCAGAACGGGCATAGTAGGAACGCATCCTTCCCCCACCGATGCCCTTTAGCCCTGACTTAGAGAGATCACGTCTCCCTGCACTGCTGTGTGTGGGTTTTGGTGGTGCAGCTCATCCAATGCTCTGGGCGCTTTTGCTATGGAAGGAGCTGTAGCATTTCAAGGGGTGCTAGTCCCTGAAGGGCAGCCGCCAGCTTTGTGAAAGTGGTTTTGGGGGTTCGGTCATGAACCCTGTGCCCCCCCAGTTCAGATGCCGGGATACACTAAAAAGGCCCACACGGGCAGAGATAAAGAGCTGAGCACTGACCATCCCCTGGGCCGGGCCGGTGAAATCCACACAGGGGCTGGCAGTTTGCCCAGCACAAGTGCCAAGGGCTCCCTATTTCGTGCCTGCAATTTACATGAGCCGCCGTGGCACTGCTGGTGATTTATTCCGCATCGACGACGTGATTCCTAGCATCACGCATGCTGCTGATCGTGCCGGCTGGCCCACCTGGCTTGCTTTGTGGGGGTGCTGCTGCAGTGACCTGTGCACAGCTGCCGTCTACTGGAGGGAATCAGCCGTCCTCAGCTGTGTGTCATAACCCCTACAGTGCTAATGGAGATTCTCCTTTAGCTCATGAGGCAGGACCCTTTGTCGTTAGAGCAGGAGGCTGAGAGTTATGTGCCGGCTGGCTCCGCGATTGTTCTGTGTCGTCGTGTGTGGCATAGTGACAACCAGTGAGTCTGACGTGCCCTGTGGGTTTCTTACAACACTTACCTGTCTTCTCTGTAGGTCTGCTCCAGTGCTGTGGGTGTGGGACTGGGAGCCAGCAATTCCTGAGCCCTAACCCCAGCTCTGACACTGGCTGTTGGCAAGTCATGTGGTCTGTATGTGCCTCAGTTTCCCTCTCAGTGTACTGGGATAGTAACCAGGCTGCACTAGCTCAGAGGGCTGTTGTGAGGATTACGGGGGAGACCACGTTATGAGAAACACTAAGGGTCTTTATGAGGGTGGCAAAAGTCAGGGAAAAACAGTGTTGTGGGCCGGCCTTGGTGAGGCCCATACCCAGCATGCAATGCTGCAGCACACTTGCCCTCCAGCTGCAAGGCTGCTCATTGGCTAGTCGATCCCGGGGCGGAGCTCCTCACCAGCTGGATCTGCCAAGAGAAGCCAGAAGTTGGAGCAGGGGTAACGCCTTAGTGGACTCTCCCATCCGGTGGCCGGCCCGTGAGCTGTGCTGTGCAAAGGCCAGTGGTACAATCCCAGCTGTGCCCGGGACAAGTCACTGCCATTCTTTGTGCCTCAGTTTTCCTGGCTGTAAAATGGGGGTACTTCCCACCTGGCAAGGCTGTGGGAGACTTAATTCATTAACCTCTCGATCGGTCCTTTGTGGCCATGTGATCAGCATAACCTGGGCAGCCAGCTCCGTGCTAAGCGCGGGTGGGCGGCACCCGGCACCCGCTGGACCTGCTTATTCCCAGCGCTCCCCACCCAGGAGGCTTGCTGCTGGAAAGGGACATCGTCGCTATTGGAATGGGGCCAACAGCACAAGGTCAGGGCAGGCCGCGTGCAGGCCCCGTTGGGCTGACCGGCACCCTCTGCCGTTAGTTCTCTTCCTCCGGACAGCGCCAGCTGGGGGAAGCATCTGCGGGGGAGAGATTAGCCAGCCGGCCAGCTCGTTTCTGGGCATCCCAGGTTATCAGGAGCTCTGCTCTGCCGGGAGCAGGGTGCGGGGAGCTCGCCGTGCTCTTGCTCGCATAGAGAAGTGGATGGGCATTGGCTTTCTGATGAGCCAGTGGAACCGGGATCTGCTGATTCAGACCTCCCGTCCCTGTGGGGAGAGCCAAGGAGCGGGAGAATTGCTCTCAGGTTTGCCATCGTCGCGGGATCAGACCCATGCCCCAAATAATAAACACTTTCCACTGAGCCGCCCCCCCTTCCCTGCGTTCAATGAACCTCGCAGCCCCCCGTGAGAGGGGTCCAGTTGCATAAATGAGGAAACTGAGGCACAAAAGGTAAGAGCCTTACCCCAGGTCCCGCTGCCAGCCAGTAGCAGTAGAACCCAGGCGTCCTGATGATGGGTTCCAGGCTCTAAGCATTCTATAGCTCACAGGCTGAGGATGTCTTACGTCTCTGTCCGTGACTGGTGAGTGGCACATTGTTGCGGATTGTGGGGGAGTTAGGGCCCTGCACCCCTCTTCCCGAGATTCACTGCGACTCTCAACCAGCCAGTAAAGCAGAAGGTTTATTTAAGGACAGGAACACAGTCTCAAGCAGAGCGTGTAGGTACGACCAGACCCCCTCAATTAGGTCCCTCTGGGAGGTTCAGGGAGCTTAGACCCCAGCTTGGGGTTCCCTGCGTTGCACCACCCAGCCCAAACCGAAACTAAACTCCCAGCCCCTCCCGCTGCTCCTCTCCTTTGTTCAGTCTCCCGGGCAGAAGGTGTTAATTCTCCCCACCCCCGTTCCTGGCTCAGGTTACAGCTCAGGTAGCTTCCTTCAAGGGAAGTCCCACATCCCCACTGCAATCCCCCTGCAACATTCCCAGGTCAAATCTGCCCTGCTCCCAGCTCCGTCACACACATATAAGACAGGGCAGTGCTTAACGGGGTCTGCTCCCAGAGCAGGTCACCCTGCCATGCTGCCCTGGGGGCAGAGCTTATTCAGTGCCAGCGATCTCACATGCAAAAGCTCCTCCCCAACCCAACCTACGGCTGGTGGAGGGAGGATCAAAGCGCGCGCCCGGAGTGCTGTGCTGGCTAAGAGGGTTAATGCAACCCAGCAAGGACGAGCAGGGTGGTGGTAGCGTCTCTGTGTACGGCGTTGGCCCGACCGTTACTGGAGCCCATGTCCAGGTCTGGGGTCTGCACGTTGCCACAACGGGACAGCTGAGAAGAGAACAAAGCGAAGGGTCAGGGACGGCTTGAGTCTAAAAGGCGCTCGGGCGCACGCAGGTGTTGTGGGCGGGAGGCAGCAGGAGTCACTGCATGAGGACTCAGGCTAGATACTCAAAATGTTCCCCGCTGGCCATCCCGCCTACGAACCTGCGTGTCATCTTCCCTGCCCGTTGCTCCAGCAGCCGGCCCTCTAGCCGTGGAGCTGAGTTTGGGCCTCAGACCCTAGTGCTGCATCTTTGCTGACGGGTGTTTCCTCTATCAGAGCAGTGCCCCCTACTGAGGGCTTGGCTCAGCCTGCCCTGGCCTGCTCCTGCAGGTATCTAGGTACCATGGCATCTGCCTTAGGTACCTAGCTGGCCCTCATCACCGTAGTGTCTGAGCGTCTCTCACTCTGCAGTGTATTTAGCCCCGCAACGCCCCTCTGAGGTCGGGCAGGGCTGTCCAGATGGGGAAACTGAGGCACAGCGAGGCTCAGTGACTGGCTTCGCTCGCGCTGCCTCTACACATGAAGCCGTTCATCACAATGCTGAGCACTTCCTGGAGACGGGGCCTTCCATTACAGTGCAAGGCGCTGTCTCAATATCCGCTAACCCAGCTTCATTCCGGAGTGCGGCACGTAAGGGGAGATGAAGCCAGTTCCTTCACTCCACAGCCGCCCTTCGATTTCAGTGGCTGCATTTCGAATCAGTCCCCACTGGCTAAGTGACGGGGAGTTACTGCAAAGCAGCCCTGAGCCTGGCTACAGCTTTTGTTTCCATGGGGGCATGTCCCCCTCGGCTTTCTCTTGCTCTGTGCTGCAGCCTTTTGCGGGAAATCTCAGCCCGGATGCACAGATCAGAGCAGCCCAAGGGAGCAGCTGCTGATGGTTTAGCGGGGAATGGGATGGGGCGGGCTGCTGGGTGGTCCCTGAGATACAGGCTGCAGCAGGGGCGAGGGGGCTGTTTTGACTCCAGCCGTGGTTTCGGGGTGCAGGGCTCCCTGGCTCTGGAGCGGGGAGCTGGCAATCAGTGCTCCTGGCTCAGAGGAGCTCCATGGGGGAGGGGAAACAGAGCAGAGGAGCACGGAAGGGGCTTGTGAGCAGCGGGCACTCAGACTGGCATGTGGGCAGAGAGGCTCATCTGGGCTTCTGACTCCCTAAGGACCTGTCTGCACCATGGCAGCCGAGTGCCGCCCCCTCTTGGTGAGTTTAAGCTGCAATACCCGTGAGAGACAGGGATTCTGGGAACGCCAATCAGCTTCCCAGCAGTTACACAAGACACCTGGGGCAGAGCGGGAGCGTGAACTGAGCTCCCCTGAGTCCCAGCCAGGTGCTTTACCCACTAGGCCACCCTACCACACATCCTCGCTTAGCCGCGCCTTCAGATTGCCAGGGTTTGCCGGCACCTGGGCAAAACAGCGGTTTTGTTAAGATGCACCCAGGGTTCCTACTCCCAGCTCTGAGTCGCTCCCAGCAAGGCCCTGAACTGCCTGCTGAACAGTTCATGCGCAAAGCGGGGCTAAGACCGACCTTAGCAGGGGAGATAAAGCCAGTTAATATTTGTTTAGCGCTTTGCAAACGTCAGCTGCTCGTTTCGGTTTGGAGTCCATCTAATGCGAGGAGGCTGTTCGAGGAGGCTGTAGAATTCTACACGATGCTGTTTCCTTCAGGTGTCTGAAATGGACCCGTAACAACAAGCGAACATCCCAGCCTCAGGAGGAAGGTTAGAACCGAGAACAATCAGCTCCCGCTTGAGTCCAGGGGGCAGGGAGCGTTTCAAAGGTGTGTTAGGGGGAAATGAACCCGCCCATTATTACATCTTGTTCTGCGGAAGTCAAATCAACCCACCGGGCGCATCACTTTACTCTAAAGCTCGAGGGAGATCCTGGCAGGTCCTTTCATCCCCTTAGAATCATAGAATGTCAGGGTTGGAAGGGACCTCAGGAGGTCATCTAGTCCAACCCCCTGCTCAAAGCAGGACCAATTCCCAACTAAATCATCCCAGCCAGGGCTTTGTCAAGCCTGACCTTAAAAACCTCCAATGAAGGAGACTCCACCACCTCCCTTGGTAACGCATTCCAGTGCTTCACCACCATCCCCTTACAGGCAGGTGGGGTGTAATGGGCCGGTGGGCAGGAGAGATTCCTAGGTCTGTATCTTGAAGTCTGCAGCAGGGAGCCAGGGAAGGTTTGAAGCAGAGCAAGGCAGATAAAGCTTCAGTGACCGTCCTTTTTCCCTAGAGTTCCTTGTTCAGTGTTTGAAGAAAGTGACTGACTTTTTTAAATGATTGTCACATAACCAGGGGGCCTGAAGTTTGACTCATTCTTCTCCAGTATAAAGAGGAAGAGACTAAAGCCGATGCCACTTATCCGCTAAGCCCGGAGAACAGTCCCAGCAGATGGAGCACTGCCTGCAGAGCTGACAGGGCATCAGGTGCTGCAGCTCTTCTGCTATGTGTGTGTGTGTGTGGGGGAGGGGGCGTGCCCACCTCTGTGTGTTGAAGGCGTTCGATGGACACTGCAGGCCGGATGCCAGCTCCCAAGCCAGGGGGAAGCCTGAGTGATTTTGCCTTAAAATCATAGAATGTCAGGGTTGGAAGGGACCTCAGGAGGTCATCTAGTCCAGCCCCTGCTCAAAGCAGGACCAATCCCCAACTAAATCATCCCATTTTTTTGCCCCAGATCCCTAAATGGCCCCCTCAAGGACTGAACTCACAACCCTAGGTTTAGCAGGTCAATGCTCAAACCACTGAGCTATCCCTCCCCTCATAAAAAACAACTAAACTCAGCTAGTTACTGAAGTTTTTATTGGAAGAGCCCAGTACGATGTGCAAGCACCAGTGAGAGCCCATCCCCTCCTCCCTCCATGGAGTTCATCCAACTCTTTGATGATGACAGCAGCTGCAGTTGGCAGAAGAATTCCTCCATTGACTTAGCCACGTCTACACCAGCCCTGAGCAACGTAGCTAGGTCGATCTCAGTTTTAGGCATAGACTAGGCCTGCACCCTAGCTAAGCAATTCTGACTCTACGTGCATAAGGACGTGCATAAAAACATGAAGTATTCAAAGTTCTTCCCGTCTGGCTCAAAGTTTCAGATGCTGTCTCACAGCATCACCCTGAGTAGAGCTCGCATGTGGATTGACAGTTTCCTTTAGCCTATGGACTCGAATACCAAGTTACAGTTCCTTTGTCATGCTCTTTACCAGCAAAATGTCCAGATGGCAGCTGTTGAATGATTTGAATGCATGACCTTTTGCATGTTCTTACAACAGGATGGAAAAAAAACATTTTTTGAATTCTATTGAACCCGAAAAGGTCTTCAGAGATTTTATTCCAAGTCCCAAAGGTTGAGAGATGTTTTTCCATCCCAAATCCTGTTCTCACAAAGCTTCATTAACTTGCTGAGCAAACTGTCTTCTGTTCCAAATTTCACTCGAGTGCTCTGTTGGGAAAAGAATTTGGAGGGCAAGTTTGAGTAACTGGATGAGCCAGTTGAGAGGTGGTGTTTTTTCTTTTTCTTTTGCTAAGCAACATCGTGGTCTAAAGCATCAGATTTACAACATCCATTACACCTCCACAAAATGAAATCAGGACTTGATTGTTTATTTGTTTAAGGTGGTATGGAAAATACTAGCTTAGACCGACCATCTGAGAGACAGTAGCATGTGGAGATTGCCACAAAAATTGTAGTTTCCATGAGAGATCTGAACTTACAAATGACATAACGACACATGCTGTATGTTCTGAGGGACAAGTAGCGATGGATCATGAATCCTTCAGTTTCCATATGTGCACCCGGGAAAGTCTCCAAAGTCCATGGAACAATCTCTCTGGAGGACCAGAGTGGGGTTGTATCCTGGAAAGCAACTAAAAATGCCATCATGAGATTCTGTCTTGACATCTCCATGACTCCAGTTCAGACATGCTCGGCCTACAAGACGAATAGGCTGGGATTTCCAAAGCAGCCTAGGAGAGTTAGACATGTTTTCCAAGATGCATCTAAATCCCCTAAGGTCCTTTGAAAGTCTGTCTTTTTTTCTTTTTGAGCCACCAGCCCTACAGCCCTCGCTGGGATCTGAGAGTCAAGCTGGGGTTTTCTGGCTCATGCATCGCCGCTTCTGCAGATCCACTCTTCCATTCCCCCAGCCCCACTTTCTTCAACTGTGTTGTATAATTACACTTGGAAGGATTACGTTTCTATCATAGAATCATAAAATATTAGGGCTGGAAGAGACCTCAGGAGGTATCTAGTCCAATCCCCTGCTTAAAGCAGGACCAACCCCAACAGTAAACGTCCATGTCACCATATACCCACAAGCTGGCAAAAACATATTTCCATTGATGATAGAAATGTACAGCTAGGGAATGTAAGAAAAATGCTGCTTGAGAACTTCTTCGAGTTTGATTTGAAGGCTTTTTCGTGTGTATGTTGTGACGTGTTTTACATGGGATAAAGCTTGAACTTTTTGAATCTCAACGTCTACGGTCACGTGATAATTATTGTCTGACCCTCCCCCATTTCCTGCAACCGTTAAAACATTTAAATTGCAGTTGGATCATCAGCTAACAATTTGATTCCCGTGCAAGGAGGATGGAATCCTGCTCATTGCCTGGAGTGGACGTGCAAGGCCAACAAGGGTAAAAACACGTGTCCCTTGTCCCTACACCCCACTCAACACATCTCCCTGCACAGAGGTGAATTTCACCCTCCGGGAGCAGCTACAGCAAACGCAAGTGAAAACATCAAACACATGTGACTGTCAGAGCTGGCCCCTCTCCCAACATGTGTACCCAGCTCCCTGGAGTTACCATGTTCCAACGTTTTAAGGAATGAGGCAGCGATTCCCAGGGGCCATAAATCCCATTAAATGAGTGATCCTGGGGCAGATGTTCATTTTGACTCCCTCTATCCTGCTTAGCAGGTTTATGGGAAGCAGTTACTATCTAGATCCTTGTTTAGCTGCTTTACAGAACTGCTTAGAAGTTCCTGGAGGCAGAAATTAGTGGGGTTTGAGGTTTATCTTCACTCGCAGATAGGTAATCTCCTTACACAGATTTGAAACATGAAGCATTTGTGAAAGGCCAAATCAGGTCTTTGCAACATCCATTAGGTCCATTTGCTCCAATTTAATGCTAAAATCAGGCAGTTGAAATACATTTGCCAGCTGCAGCAGTGGGGGAAGCGAAGGAAGATTGGAGCATAACAGGAATACACTATCCACACGTAAGAGCTGGTCGTGAATCCTTCCTGGTTGAAATACTCTCGTCACTAATGGTAAACACAGAGTGTATGTAACTTGGGGCTCCGGATGAATGAATGGGCTGAGGTGAGAAGAGGGTATCCCTGTATTTTACATCTACTGAGCTGGAAAATAGCAGGAGTCTCTCAAGTGGTCACAAGTCTTGTAGCTTTCTTGGGCGATGTTCATCCCATGTGCTTCCTTCTCCTTCACAGCAAGTCCCCAAGTTCACTTAGCCTTGACCTAGCAATCATGCCAAGCAGTCCTCCCGCGGGGTTGTTTACCAAGAATTCACCCGGAGAAGATCTTAGTGGTTGGCTAATATGAGCATTTCTTAGGAAACAAGGTGAATCAACTCATCACGATACACCTGTAATCAACTGCCTTGAAGAATTAAGATAGGAGGCAAGAGTTGAGAACAAGGAAATTATTGGAAAACCACAAGGAACCCCTTCATCTCCAGCTCCCTCGGATTCTTCCATGACTGAAGTCTCCATAGGTGGTATTAGACCGTAACATTGGCGTTAGAACCTTGGAGACAGAACCTTGGTCTCCTCTCTGTTCTATACAGCACCAAGCCAGAGATGATCACATTGAGCGCCAGTTGATGTAGATCGGAGCGTGCATAAGTAGGAGGAGTTTGTCTGGCCTTGCAGATAAGGTTGGGGAATGGGGAATCAGGATTTTATTCCTGGTTCTTCCTGGATGACTTTGGGCAAGTCCCAGAATCCCTTCATACCAACCAATTTCATTCATCCTAGCTGTCAGTCACCCTTTCCTGTCAAGTCTTAAGTGGCTTGGGCCCGGCTTGTCTGAGTGGCTGTCCTCTCTCTTGGTAGGGTACTGCCACCGCTGTTTTTGGCAGACTGGCTGGAGCTGGAGGTGACAGCTGGCTGGGCATTCCCAAGCGCTTTGAGGTGCCTATCTGGAAAGCCGTCCTGCACCGGGAGAAAGAGCTCTGCTCTGTTCAAGGAGGAGAGCCCAGCTACAGAGGTTTCTGGTCAACAGGAGCTCCTTACTTTCATTGGCTCTTTGTTGCTGACTGCAGCCAAATGCTGAAGGGTGCCGGAGCCTGGAGCTGCCAGCTGTTCCCACCCTGCTCCCTGTAGTGTGAACAGCCAGGTTTTGGTTACATTTCAGAGACTAGGAGGCTGGGTGCCCAGTTCCACACGTCGGCTCCGAAACGAGTCAGCGGGGAGGTCGGGCATTGACTAGGCTGTGATGCCAGATTCAATGAACACATGGCTCTGAAGGGGGGCAGCTTACCACCGCCAAGCACTAGCGTGTCTATAACCAGAACAAGGCGGTAACCCCCGACGAGCTCAGGTGTCGTCGCTGGCTGGTGGCTTTCCCTCAGGCCGTTCTTCCCAGGATGGTGTCTTTAGTGCCAACTCTGCCCTTGGCCCTGCGGAGCTCAGGCTGGGCTCCTTCCCCAGACCGTAGATGAAATGCCAGCAGATGGCTGGTACGGAGCCGTCCTGGGGGTGTGAATGGGAAACACCGGGAGGAAGTGGACTCTGGTAGGCCAGGAGGGATGATGTTAAGAGCAAGATGTTTGAAGGACATTGGCCTCTCTGAGATGCTCAGGTACCTGGCTCCCTAGCATTCAGCAGCTCCGCTGAGACCGTCAGCAAGGACGCTGGGGAGCGCAGGACGGTTCACACAGCTGATTGCTCTTGTTATCCACAGCCAGCCAGGATGGCAGCTTCCGGCCCTGGATTCCCCCCATCCGGCTTTAATGAGCCACCCCAGAACGGAGCATCGCCTGGCTGGCCGCTCTGCAGAGGAAGGTGCAGGGGGACGTGGAAGCAGATGACAGAACCATGGGTCAGACACCACCTGCATGGAGACACAAGTGCCGTATTATGTGCTGGATAAAGACAAACAGCTTCCAAGCAAGAGAGGGGAAGGCAGCAAGCAGCTCTGCTCTGTCATCTGCTCCGTGCTGTCTTGGGGACCAGGTCCGGGGCAGTTACCGAGGGGTGAGGGGAACCTCCTCGTGGATTCCCTGCTACACAATCCCCCTTGGTGCACCAAGGGTTGGTCCTGGTAGGTGCCACCAGGAGCAGAGACCTCCCGGACTACAACCGGGGACACTGGGTAGACCCCGTGGTAATCGGCCGGTGCATGGGGCTCTCCACCCTTTGTACCCCCGCCCCAGTGTATACTCCAGGAGGGGAGGGCAGCCTTACTGTGCGCCTCTCCAGTGTTCCTCGAGCAGGTCCTTCAGGAGGGTGTGCCTCACCCCTGGCCCTCCAGACCTCACTATGGGGCCCTGCCCCTCGAGTCCTCCCGGCCCTCCTCTCCATATACCCCGAGCCGACTGAGTCACCTGCAACTGGTCCGTTTCTGGGCCGCACCTAGGAAAGAGCTATACACGCTCATGCTCCATGCCCTTCGCTTCCTCACCCTTATGTCCCTTGACCCCAAGCGGCAGGACCTCCTGCCACCCGTGGAGGGTAAGGAGCCCCGGTGGGCCAGTCTCTATCACCCTGGTCCTGCGGCCTGCCGGGGATATTGGTTAGCGGCTCCATCACAGAGCTGTGAGCACGGGTGTGACAATGCGGTTCTGGCGGAACCCAACTGAGAGTGCCAACTCAGGACAAATTGCTAAAACAGGGCAGTTACAGCCCAAGGCTGGGGTTTTTCCACCTCTAAGGCCAACCAAACCAGCCAGACTAAGACTTCGGTCTCATCCCACTGGCTAACCGCAAGTCTCACAAGCAATCTCCTTAGACACTCCAGTTTCCCATTATTACCACCAGTGCCACTCGTTATGGGGACAAATGGTTATGAAAACCAATACCCCAGTAAAAGAAAAAGGTTCTCCTGATCCCAAAGGACCAAGCCCCAGACCCAGGTCAATATACAAATCAGATCTTACCCACAAATCACGCTGTTGCCAATCCTTTAGAATCTAAAATCTAAAGGTTTATTCATAAAAGGAAAAGATAGAGATGAGAGTTAGGATTGGTTAAATGGAATCAATTACATACAGTAATGGCAAAGTTCTTGGTTCAGGCTTGCAGCGGCGATGGAATAAACTGCAGGTTCAAATCAAGTCTCTGGAATACATCCCCCGCTGGGATGGGTCCTCAGTCCTTTGTTCAGAGCTTCAGTTTGTAGCAAAGTTCCTCCAGAGGTAAGAAGCAGGATTGAAGACAAGATGGAGATGAGGCATCAGCCTTATATAGTCTTTTCCAGGTGTAAGAACACCTCTTTGTTCTTACTGTGGAAAATTACAGCAAAATGGAGTCTGGAGTCACATGGGCCAGTCCCTGCATACTTTGCTGAGTTACAAGGCGTATCTGCCTTCTCTCAATGGGTCCATTGTATAGCTGATGGTCCTTAATGGGCCATCAAGCAGGCTAGGCAGAGCTAATCTCAGCTTGTCTGGGATGTCACCCAGAAGCATAGCATAAGTTTGCCATACAGACAGTATAGAGCCAATATTCATAACTTCGACTACAAAACTGATACACACATATAGACAGCATAATCATAACCAGTAAACCATAACCTTGTCCTAGACACCCCATTTGACCCCCTTTATACAAGATTTGGGTGCCACTACAGGACCTTGGTTGCAACAATGATCTATATGGTCCCAGTTTATGTCAATAACGTCACACCCCCAACGCAAAATTGATGCGGGAAGGGATGACACAAACATCACTGACTGCATCCCAAGAGCTCCCCATCCTGGGTTCTGTCTCACTACAGCTAGTATTGGGTTAGAAGCCGTACCAGTGTATAACAGAAATGGTTTATCAAAATCATGTTCAACAACATGATTGAACCTCTTTACAAACTCAAGGTAACACTTAGTTAGAACAATAGTGGATTGGATCTGCTCTGGCAGCATGGTTCCTGTATGTGCCATGTGATCTTGCCAAGAGCTAAAGAAAACTGCTACTTTATCCATACAAGCTCGGGCAAATGTTTGGAACCCAATTAACATCGAATAAATGCAGATATTAATGTTCTTCATAGTCCAGGAATCTTGGCATTTAGCCATGAAAGCAATATGGTAGTGTGCCTCAGTCTTCCTTTTCATACAGCACATTAGGTCTGGAATGTCTTTTCCCCTGTGAAAAGTTCCCATATTGTTTATAGGCATTACCTGTGAAACCCCAGTGTAACAAGGCCTTTTAACATAACGTGTGTTCTCATGTATTCCTTTTAACATGTCCAAGGGATTCTCCAAAAGATTAGGCACATTGTTAATTACAAAATTTAGCAATAACAACAAGTTCATTGCAAGTGTCCATCTACAGTCATGTTTGTCATGCCACACCTTTGGCTCAATACCATTGGAGTTTGGGCATTTTAGGGTTAACCTGTGGCTTCCCTTTGCAAAATTCAGTTTTCTCTTTCCTCCTTGTCCTGCAGGATCAAACCCCGATTTCTCTTGCTTAACAGAATTCACTGGCTGATGGGGTGGGCCCTCTGTGCTAACAGCTATTAGCAAGTCCTTCCTTTCCCAGCCAGGCAAGTAATTTGCACTACCCCAGACCAGAGCCAGTCCACCAGTTTTCATATTCGTAACTGCTATCATCTCCAAGGCTGGACTCTGTCTTAAAGAGATACCACACAAATCCAAAGAGTCTGCGGGTGAGAGTTTGCTTGCTCTCCCCCGCATCCTCAAGCATTTAGCCATAAAACTGCTCTGCTCTGACACATCAGTAACCAAATCTGTCCTCAAACCCTGAAGCACAAACTGCTCATTTAAAGAATCAGAAAGGAGACATTCCTGTTCCAACACCATTGTCTCCCCAACAAGTTGGCCCCACACAGCCACTTGGTTATAGGGCTGCCTCAATTCCTTAACAACTTTTACTTCCTCTGAGACCTTCTCAAAGCTACCCACACTGGATCTTTTAAAAGGAAAGTCAGTGGATCCATTCACAACAGACAATTTTTGGCTGCTAGGAACTGAAACTTCCTTGATTAAATCACTCTCACACCCTTCAGTTGCAGGGAACTGCTTGCACCGAGTACCATGAGGATTCCTTTCTCCAGGAGCTTTTCTAAGCAGCAATTCACCCCTCACAGAAATTCTGCCCTTACCCTCTTCACCTAGGGCTTGCTCTAAAGGAACACTTTCCTGAGCAACAACAGACTCTGTCTGGGTCTTACTTACATTCAGGATCACCTTTGGCCCATCAGGCAGATCTCTACACAATCCCCTTTCAGGCGAACCCATAGACTTCCTAGATAAAAGGTTAGAAATATTTCCCTTCTCTTTGCCACACACAAGCTTAGGAATTTTTTCCTTTTTGCTACAAGTTGTTAAACTGTCCGTAGGTACCACAACCAAATTACCTTTCTGCTCTCCTTGTGCCCTGGCTAGGGTATCACCCTGATCAGACAGAGTTGTTACACCCTTCTCCAACCACACATGAGCAACAGGCAAAATACAAGCACCAGAATTGTCTGGTCTCTGGGATTTTGCTAAGACACTAACTGGATGCAACCTAGTTACGGTGCCATTCTCCCCAGCAGATGCAAACTTAGGACCATTCCCTTCCTGGGCTTTAGTTGAATCCAGAACCAACTCTGAGACAACTAAATTACTCTCAACCATCACAGGCCGAAAGGCACCTTCTGTCTGCTCCACAGACAAAAAAGAGTTGGAGACGCATTTTCCTTTACTAGACATACAGTTTGGGATTTCATTTCCCTTGTCCCAGCACACCGGGCTGTTCACAGACAACTGCTTGGAGACTGGGGTAGCTTCCTCCATAGGCAAGTCAATACCCCTGACAGACACAGGCACATTTCCTTCACTGTCACTATTCTTCGCACAGGAAACAGATAAGGTATAGGGACACTCATCTTCCACTCTCCTTGCCTTCCCAAACTGCTGACTAGATAAAGCCATCAGCTCACAAGACTGCCTAGGCTCATCCAAAATCTCCTTGTTCTCCTCTCCCTTCGCTTGATCTAATTCCAGATTTACTTCTGAGACATTAGATAGACATTCAGAAACTTCATTCACAGCCAAACAGCTACTTTCCAAAGACAAACTTTTGGAGAAACCCTCCATAGGCACAACCTTAGGATCAATCCTCTCTTGTGCCTGGTTTGTATTAACTTGACTGACCATAGCTTTAATATCATTTCCAATCATAATATCCTTAGGGATTATGTCTTTTACTCCCACAACCATGGTGCCCTCCAATCCCTTCCATTTCAGGTGGATTTTAGCCAAAGGCACCCTGACAAAATACTTAGATAAGGCTACAACAGTTACATCTTCACCTGGCAAATAATCTTCCTTCCTGACAAGACTTGCTTTAACCAGAGTAATATCTGCTGCGGTGTCCCTCCATGCCATACACCTCACTCCATTCACTTCTGCACTGCTAATAAACTCTGCGTTATTTCCCCCATATTTAGCTTTAATGTGAGTTTTAAGGTCAAATTCTTCAGAGACCACAGAAACAGCATTTGCACACAGGGCACCAATGCTGGGCTCTGTGTGGCTTGCCTGTGAGTTTACAACAACAGGGTTAGCATTGGCCGTGGCATTTGGGGTTGCTGGTTTTGGGCTGCCCTTCAGTGTCGGGCAGTCTGGTCTCATGTGGCCCAGGATACCACAGTGATAGCATGTAACCTGTTCCGTCCTGGGATGTGAGTTCCTACCCTCCGGGCCCCCTTGAACTCCTTTAGAAGAGTCAGGTTTATTTTTAAATCCTTCCCTCCTCTTGAACTGGGGAGAATGGTGATTAGTTTTCCCCGGGGTTTTACACCCTTCTCGAGCCCTGTTTTGGGTATGGGCATCCGCAATCTCTGCTGCCCGTAGGACTGACTCAGGGTCCCTGTCACACACAGCTGCTCTCACATTGTCAGGCACAATGTCTAAGAACTGTTCCAAAGTTATTAAATCCAGCAGTTTTTCAAAACTCCCATGCGCCTTGGCTCCCATAACCCACTTTTTAACAAAACCCATCAGCTTATGAGCACATTCTACAAAAGTACAATCCTTAGACATTTTAAACTCTCTAAACTTAACTCTGTAAGATTCAGGAGTAACCTTGAACCGCCTTAACACAGAATCCTTAAACCGCTCATAATCTAAGGCTTCTTGTTCCCCCAAGTCATTAAACACCTCCCTGGCTTTTCCAGTCAGTCTGGTCAGCAGGACAGGCATTCGCTGACCCTCAGGGATCTGGTACAGATTGCAGAGGCGTTCAAAGGTAGACAAAAACTCCTCTATATCCTCAGTATCATTGTAAATGGGACACATCCTTTCCCAGTTTTTCTCATGGCGGGGGGGAAGTGGAGTACCAGGTGGGGATGACTTTCTCCGCTCTTCCATTACTTGGAGCTGAAGTCTGGCCGTCTCCTGTTCAGCAGCGAGCAGCTCTAGACGTCCCTTACGAGCTCTCTCTTCTCTCTCATCAGCCTCCTTCTTTCTTTGATCAGCTTCTTTCTCTCTCTCAGCAGCCTCTTTCTCTCTCTCAGCAGCCTCTTTCTCTCTCTCTCTTTCTAACTCTGCTATTTTTTGCTTCTCCAGCAATCGAAGATCTGCTAGCTTCTGTTCATGCTCAAATTGCAGTTGACTTGTCACCCTTTGCATCCTAATTTTTTCTGCATCTTCTGCAGCCTCAGGTAAGGGCTGTGCTCTTGCCCCCTGATCACTGGCTATTAACAGATTTCTCAGTTCTTCCTTTGTAGCTTTCTTTCTAAAGCTTATCCTCTTTTCTGAACACAAATTTTCCAGGGCTTTTTTGCCAAGTCCCTCATATGCTCTTTGCTCAGCCATTGCAGCAGCTCTTTAACCAACAAAACTCTCAATCCCAAAATTCAAATTTGGATAGCGTGGGGTTCTGACCCAAAGCTTAATTGACCTGGTTCTGTGGATCCAAGCACGACTACGCCACTGTGACAATGCGGTTCTGGCGGAACCCAACTGAGAGTGCCAACTCAGGACAAATTGCTCAAATAGGGCAGTTACAGCCCAAGGCTGGGGTTTTTTCCACCTCTAAGGCAAACCAAACCAGCCAGACTAAGAGGACTTCGGTCTCACCCCACTGGCTAACCGCAAGTCTCACAAGCAATCTCCTTAGACACTCCAGTTTCCCAGTATTACCACCAGTGCCACTCGTTATGGGGACAAATGGTTATGAAAACCAATACCCCAGTAAAAGAAAAAGGTTCTCCTGATCCCAAAGGACCAAGCCCCAGACCCAGGTCAATATACAAATCAGATCTTACCCACAAATCACGCTGTTGCCAATCCTTTAGAATCTAAAATCTAAAGGTTTATTCATAAAAGGAAAAAGATAGAGATGAGAGTTAGAATTGGTTAAATGGAATCAATTACATACAGTAATGGCAAAGTTCTTGGTTCAGGCTTGCAGCAGCGATGGAATAAACTGCAGGTTCAAATCAAGTCTCTGGAATACATCCCCCGCTGGGATGGGTCCTCAGTCCTTTGTTCAGAGCTTCAGTTTGTAGCAAAGTTCCTCCAGAGGTAAGAAGCAGGATTGAAGACAAGATGGAGATGAGGCATCAGCCTTATATAGTCTTTTCCAGGTGTAAGATCACCTCTTTGTTCTTACTGTGGAAAATTACAGCAAAATGGAGTCTGGAGTCACATGGGCCAGTCCCTGCATACTTTGCTGAGGTACAAGGCGTATCTGCCTTCTCTCAATGGGTCCATTGTATAGCTGATGGTCCTTAATGGGCCATCAAGCAGGCTAGGCAGAGCTAATCTCAGCTTGTCTGGGATGTCACCCAGAAGCATAGCATAAGTTTGCCATACAGACAGTATAGAGCCAATATTCATAACTTCAACTACAAAACTGATACACACATATAGACCGCATAATCATAACCAGTAAACCATAACCTTGTCCTAGACACCCCATTTGACCCCCTTTATACAAGATTTGGGTGCCACTACAGGACATTGGTTGCAACAATGATCTATATGGTCCCAGTTTATGTCAATAACGTCACAGTCAGATGGCTGGTGCTTTGGAAACAAGGTATTAACACTCTCTTCGAGAACAAAAAACACCAACTTAAGCTGCTGCGGTCAGCTAAGTCTACACTTATGGTGGAGTATAGAGTCCAGGCAGGACCTGCGTAGCTACACGCGGCAGCGGGGAAAGGCTCTGGCAGGGGGAAGGCAGCCGGACAGTACGTTGCTAAAAATGGTGGCTGTGGGAGGCACTGCTTGGGTGGGTAGAAACAGTGTAGGGTACATATCCTACACCACACTACAACATCCCCTGGCAATGAGTTCCGCAGGTTGACTGTGCATTGTGTGAAGGAGTGCTTCCTTGTGCTTGTTTTAAACCTGCTGCCTGTTAAGTTCATTGGGTGACCCCAGTACATGTCTTATGGGAAGGGGTAAATAACACTTCAGGTGTGAAGGACATATTGTATTAATGTAGATACAGTATGTGGGCAGAAGGGGTTAACATAACCCAGTCGCTGTCCGACATTAAAAGTCTGGGGTTTGGTAGGCAGAGACTTGGTACCTACCTGACACCATGGCAAACACACTTCAAATTTAGACCCGAGGTTAGAAATGTATCGGTTGCAACACACACAAAAGGAAAAAAATCAAACGGAGGTAAACAGCGAGCTGGCAAAGTTTGCAGTCAATACAAAATTACTTAAGATAGTTTAAGTCCAAAGCTGACTGTGAAGCGTTACAAAGGGATCTCACAAAACTGGGTGACTGGGCAATAAAATGGCAGATAAAATTCACTTGAGAAGTGCAAAGTAAAGCCCGTTGGAAAACATAATCCCAACTACACATACAAAATTAGTTGTTACTACTCAAGAAAGAAAATATAATGCCACGTTATCCACCCATGGTACACCCACACCTTGAATATTGGGTGCAGTTCCAGTCACTCCATCTCAAAAAAGATATAGCAGAATTGGAAAAGATACAGAGAAGGGCAGATAGATGATGAGGGGTATGGACCAGCTGCCGTATGAAGAGAGATTAATAAAACTGGGACTGATCATCTTAGAAAAGAGACGACTAAGGGGGGATATGATAGAGGTCTATACAATCATGACTGGTGTGGAGAAAGTGAATAGGGGAGTGCTGTTTCCACCTTCACATAACACACGAACCAGGGGTCACCCAATGAAATTACTAGGCAGCAGGTTTAAAACAAACATAAGGAAACATTTCTTCACACCACGCACAGTCAACCTGTGGAACTCTTTGCCAGCCAAGGCCAAAAGTATAACAGGGTTAAAAAAAAAAAGGTAAGTCCCTGGAAGACAGGTCCATCGATGGCTATTAGCCAAGATGGGCAGGGATGCAACCCCAAGCTCTGGGCGTCCCTAAACCTCTGTTTGCCAGAAGCTGGGAATGAGCGACAGGGGATGGATCACTCGATAATTGCCCTGTTCTGTTCATTCCCTCTGGGGCACCTGGCGTTGACCGCTCTCAGAAGACAGGCTACTGGGCTAGATGGATACTGGACTGACCCTGTATGGCCGTTCTTATGTCTGCTCAGGCCTCTCTCATTCACTGGTCTCTCTCAGGCCGGGCCGAGCTGGATGGGCTGCCTTATCTCACCGTGTTGATGCCATGCTGATTTCAGGGCCAGGGGAAAAGCTGAAAGAGACAGGACGGCAGGAAGATGGGGCAGAAAGGAGCACATGAGGGAGGGAAGACAGAGCAGGATCTTGCAGTTTGGTGTCCTCGCTGGTGCAGCAATGGTGGTACCCCTCCGCCCCACCCCAAGGGCTGCCGTCACAAACACAATCCTTCCACCCCAGCCATGGCGATGGTAAGTCTCTATTTAAGGGCCCCAAACAGGGCGAAGGGTGGAATAATCCAGCCTCTTTATATTGTCCATCAATGAAGCTTAATTTCTGACATGCCAATTTTGATTCCTTGATTTCCAATCCTCTGCTCCTCTTGTTTACCAGTCATCACCTTCCCGCAGTCCGCGAGTGATACCAGGAGCCCCTCTTCTGTTTACATTTGTTCCATTTTTCTGTCTCCTCACATGGTTTCTTAACCGGTTTGATATAACGGAGCATTGGGACAATTCATGAACCTTTACCCACTTTTCACCAATTGAGCTTACAATTAGGGACAATTCATAGGCCCGATGATTATAATAGGCACTCTACTCCCTCGCCTAAGCCATGGCTGCCCGTCTACACTGCTACGCATACGCGGGCTAACTGGGCACACAGTGTTTGTACTGCACATGCCACCATACGTGTAAACATAGGCGCCGACTCCGTGGGTGCTCCGGGGCTGGAGCACCCATGGGGAAAAATTGGTGGGTGCTCTGCACCCACCGGCAGCCAATCTCCCCTCATTCCCCACCCCACCTCCTCCTCCACCCCCTGAGCATGCCGCGTCCCTGCTCCTCCGCCTACCTCCCAGCGCTTCCTGCCTGGCCGCCACCAAACAGCTGTTTGGCAGCATTAGCACCCTCTGGGAGGGAGAGGGAGGCGTGGGAACGTGGCGCGCTCAGGGGAGGAGGCAGGGAAGGGGCGGGGCCTCGTGGAAGGGGTGGAGTGGGGGGGTTGAGCACCCAGGGAAAAGAGGGGAAGTCGGCGCCTATGAGTGTACACGTACCTAACATCATAGCCATGGGCACTGGGAAAGACCTGGGGCCTGACTCTCATTTATACCTTCTGGCTGCAGGAGCCGCTCCTGCTTTACATGGCTGGCAAGTGAGATCAGAACCTGGCGCCTACGGTATTAGATTGCCCACTGCCCCAGGGCCCTGCCCCGGCCAGAGCGCAGGGAATTGGGGCCGTTCCTCAGTGCTGGTTTGGCAGGCCCGTACTTTCTTTGGCCTGTTCTGCAGAGGGCCGTCTGGGGCTCGCATTAACCAGCTCTCCCGCCCATTGCTGCCGGAGATCGTCTGTGAGGCGGTCAATCCGTGATTCAGTTTGTCGCTAAGGGTTGCAAAGAGGCCTGAGCTGCTTGATATACGGCCACATGGGTAAAAAAGTAAGTCACCTCAAGGTGGGGAGCCGAACCTGCGTCAGCATTTGCGCACTAGTTAATACCTTTCCAATGTCCGCCTGGCCCCATGCATCGGAGCACATTCCTGAGCCCTGTTGTTTCGCCGGCACTAATTTTGAAGTGCCCACAGTTCATCGCATTCCTGTTCGCTGCTCTGAATCGCTGACACCAGGCTAATGCTTGTGGCGCCCAGCCGGTGGGCCTGGGAGCTGAACGGATGAAGGGAGCGGGAGGGAAAAGCCGTACTGGTTTAGGAGGCAATAATCCGGGTCCTGAGCAGATAGAAGAGGAGGCAAACGGCCAGGTTACGTATCCCATTGAGGACACCGGGTTATTGGCTCGTGTAATGGCCCAGCAGGGCTGGGATGGCTTTGATGTGATGCTGAATGGCTCTGTGCATTGTGTGGTGGAGCCAGTCATTCACCTTAGACGGTAAATGAATGTCGATGAAGCAGGAATCCTCATCACGGGGCTCCCTGTGCACTGTGGGGGCGCCTCCTTGTGGCCATGTCCGGGGAATATCTCCACCCCTCTGATGTCCCCTTTCGTCTCTCTGTGTCCCCGCTCATGCTCCAGGAGTTACAGTGCTTCCTCTTTGTGTCTCAGGAGGCTCCCTCTTCACGGCTCAGCCCTCCGGCCAGGTCGCTAGAATTTTCCCCTTCCGGATATTATCGTTTCACTGGACTGGCTGACCGGGCATCGTTCCCAGCTGGCTTCCACTTCCAGGCTATGCCACTGCCCCCTGACTGGTAGCGGAACCCGGGCCTGCCCACTACTTTGGGTTCCAGCCCTAGGACCCTATAACCAGCAGCCAGGGTCTGCTCCAGCCCAAACCTTGCTGCTATTTCCCCGGACTGCTTCCTATTCTGTCTCTATCAGGCTTCCTATCCACCACCCTTCTGGGTCCGTCCTTCCCTCAGGGCCAGGATCCCAGGGCTTCTGCTCTCCACGGGTCGTCTCCTTTCCCTCACTAGGCCCAGAGAGCGACTCCAAGCCTCTACCCTGCAGCTCTTTTCTGCTGCAGGCTTCCTGGCTTTCTACCAGCGCCTCCTGCTCAGCTGGGCTCCATCCTCAATCAGTGCCTGCTCATCAGACCTATCCGCTTACTTAACCCCTTCTGAACCACATTAACCCTTTGTGGGCTAGTGTGGGGGTGAACACCCCATCACCATCCCATAAAGCACTACCATCCGTTACCCTTCTAGTTTAGGGTGCGTCAAGGGGTTCATTGAACAGAGGATGGTTCCGTGGCGAAGGCTGGTGTAGACACAGGTGTAGACACAGGTATAATTATGCCAGTTAAGGGCGTGATGCTTTTATCGATGTAGTTATACCAGAACAACCTCGAGCGTGGAAGCAGTTACACTAGTCTAGCTATGCCCACAGGATAGGGAATAGCTTAGGGTGACCAGGTGTCCGGTTTTGACTGGAACACCCGGTCGATAAGGGACCCTGGCGGCTCCGGTCAGCACGGCCAACCGGGCTGTTAAAAGTTCAGTCGGTGGTGCTGCCGGGCTAAGGCAGGATAATGCCTACCTGACCTGGCACCACACTGTGCTGTGCCCCGGAAGCAGCCAGCAGGTCCAGCTCCTAGGCGGTGGGGCTAAGGAGTTCCGCACGCTGCCCTGACCCCGAGCACTGGCTCTGCACTCCCATTGGCTGAGAACCGACCAATGGGAGCTGGGGGCGGTGCCTGTGGGCAAAAACAGCACGCGGAGCTTCCTGGCTCCCCCACCTAGGACGTGCAGCTGGCTACTTCCAGGGCGCTGTGCAATGTGGTGCCAGGATGGGCAGGGAGCCTGCCTTAGCCCCCACCCCTGCTGCACCACTGACTGGGAGCTGCCCATGGTAACCCCTGCCCCAGCCCTGAGACTCCCACAACCCAGAGCCCCCTCCTGCACCCCAAACCCTTCATCCCCAGCCCCACCCCAGAGCCCACACCCCCAGCCCAGAGCCCTGACCCCCCCCCGCACTCCAACCCCCTGCCCCAGTGAAAAAGAGTGAGGGTGGGGGAGAGCGAGCCAGCAAAGGAGGGGTAATGTAGTGAGTGGGGGGTGGGGCCTCAGGGAAGGGGCGGGGCCTTGGGGAAGGGGCAGGGCTAGGGCGTTTGGTTTTGTGCGGTTACAAAGTTGGCAACCCTAGAATAGCTAGACCAGGATAGGGCATTTTGTACTGACATAACTGCATCCACGTGAGGGGGTTGTATTGATATAACTATGTCCTTACGGCCCTACAACTGACTAGTAAAAAGAAGAACAGGAGTACTTGTGGCACCTTAGAGACTAACAAATTTATTAGAGCATAAGCTTTCGTGGACTACAGCCCACTTCTTCGGATGCATATAGAATGGAACATATATTGAGGAGATATATATACACACATACAGAGAGCATAAACAGGTGGGAGTTGTCTTACCAACTCTGAGACTGACTAGTGTAGACAAGGCCTAACTCAGAGTCCTGAGTTCAATTCCTGGCACTGCCATAGGTTTGCTATGTGACCTCAGGCAAATCGCTTACCTCCTCTGTTGCCTGATCCCCAATCTCCAACATAAGCAGAATGATACTTCCTCTGTCTGTCTAGGTTGTAAAGGGCCGGGACGCTCTCTTACGCACCCAGCACACCAGCAGGTAAGTTCCAAGCTCCCGGGGAGGGACCTTCTCATGCGTCCAGGTGCTGCTGCCAGTCTCTGACTGAGGGGGAGGGCAGAGGATAGGGTGAGTGTCCCAAGGGACTTTGGGGGGCAGATTTTTCTACCGTGGAGCTTTTTGTACTTTCCTCTGAGTCAGCGGGTGCTGGCCACTGTTGGAGACGGGACACTGGGCTAGACGGACCTCAGCTCTGATCTAGCCTGGGCATTTAGAATCAGTGCAAGCAGAATCGGGTGCCACAGAACTGCATGATGGTGAAATTGCAGTCACCGTGAAATGAGGGATGGGCCAAGCCATACAGAAAGAACTGCCCAGTTATGGCATCTCCCCATCGCATCCCGCAATGCAACAATGCAGCCTCCACCCAACTCCCACAGTGAACTGAAAGCGCCGGGGGCCAAGTTCTCGCCAGGTACCCCAGCTGTCACACCCGCGCAGCGATTGGGTGCGGAGTGCAGTTGAAAATGAGCCATTGGGAAAAATACGGCATTCGCTTCCCTTGTTGGTCTCCATTCCCATGAGCCTGGACTCTCCTGAGAGTGTTTCCAGTTCTCAGCTCGGGGCAGCACGGATGATCAAACGATTGTTCTGAAGATCTCTTTTTTCCCTTGTCTGAGGGCTGAGTCGGTTCTAACTTTGAATTCCGACCCAAATCCTCCAGCAAAGGGGATCTTGCTGCCCCTTGTAAGCGTCTGGCAGGAATAACTGGCTGGCTTTCTAAGCTCAGGACAAGACTCCGCTTAAGAGGCTTTGGTAGAGGGCTGGCTGGCTCTGCGGGGGTGGGGAAGTGGCCGGCTGCTACTATTTCAGAGTTGTATGAAATGAGTCCTTAGTGGGCAGGGAAGCTGAATGTTGGTAACTGTAGCGGAGTGAGCGCCCGCTCCAGCCCGGAAGGGGTTGGAAAAGCCCTGCAGAGGGCTGGGGCTGGGGAAAGGAGCAAAACCCCGGCTGATTGGGGGAAGTGGCTGCAGCTGGGGCCACGCCCCAAACAGACGAACCCGGCCTTATAAGAAAGCCAAGGGAGCCAGAAGGTCAGGAGTCTCTCTCTGCTTCTAGAGAGAGAAGGGCCTGGCTGCTGGGAGCTGAGCAGGGTACTGGGAGTGGAGCAGGGCTGGGGGAAGGCTAGGGGAGCTCCAGCCTGGAAACCCCCCAGGCTGTGGGCCTAAGACCAGTACCGGGGCTGCAGAGGGGCAGCCCAGCTATAGAGAGAGGCAGCAGGTCCAGCCTAACCTTGCCTGTGATGAGTGGCTGACACTGCACTCTGCCCCAGGAAGTGGGGCTAGATGGTGACTAGCAGTGGCCTTACACTGGGATGAGGTGAGGTTAGTGGGTGGGGGTTCCCCTGGGTGGGGAGACCCAGAGTGTGGGGGTATTGCCAGGGGGGCAGCAACCCAGAGAAAGGGGCACTGGTGTCCTGGGAGGGACATGGGGGCCAGCGGTAAGGCGGATCACCAGCCTGCAGGGGGCGCTCCAGGATGCTGGAAGAGCTAATTCCCATGGATGAGCAGCAGGAGGCGCCGCAGGGGTGAGTCCACTCGCTTACAGTAACCCATGCTAACAGGCTCCCTTTGCTGCCTTTTTCTTCCCCCAGTGTCTAGTCCATGCACCCAGGATTGTCTGCTACTGCCTCCTAGCCGATGGACCCGGTCCTCTCACACCCGCAGTAAAGGCTCATGTTCTTAGTACGATAGGTCCTGAGTTCAGTTCCCCCCCATGCAACCAGACATGGGGCATCCTTCCACTAGTCCATATATCAGAGCCCTGGGATGCAATGGGGCTTGAAGACCGTACTGCAGGGGGATCCTTGGAGCCCAGGGTGATCTGACAAGATGTTGCCCCCCTGCCCTGTGGATGGCCAGAGCTGCCAATCCAGTGCCTGTCCCCTGCATGTGGTTTTTTTACCCAAGATGAGCTTGGGAAGGGTGCTGTGGGCAGCCACAGATCTCTGGTGCTCTCCTGAATTGGATCACTGAGCCTGGCGTGGATAAAATCTCCCTGTTGGGTAACAGAAGGGACTGGGGCAATGCCCTCCTGGAAACAGGGCGACGGCCCTAATTTGGCAGAAACAGCATTTGCAGTGGCATTTCCAAGCTTCAGAAAACGGACTTCTGTATCCCGCCCACGCCCGATCCCCCTGGCTGAATCGGAGCAGATTAGGGTCTGAATTGATGCAACCCTCCCTTGATCCAGCCTGTTTGTTACGCTGCTGCCAGACACTGAGGTGTAACTTACAACCCCTTCTGCACCGCTGGGGAACTTGTCTAAGCTGCTCAGGGCTGGGGGGAGAGGCGCGTAGCAGGAGCCGCAGCTCAAAGGGGCAGGTAAGACTGTGTAGGTATGTCAGCCCCCTCCCTTGGCCCGGCGTGGTTTCACCCCTTCGGCTTCCCTGCCGCCCGCTCGCTGCCGTGACTTGCAGATCCCCCGGGTCGGAGCCCGTGTGCAGAGCATGGGGAGTTATTGCCGGGGATGCAGATGGCCCCTAGTGCGCAAACCCAAACCCACATACATCCACCCCCGCCAACCTCCTTTCCGCTCAGTGGCTGCAGACCGCTCCCCCTGCCCCCCATCCAGGGCCCCGTTGCTACCCAGCTAGTGTGGCTACAGCACACCAGGGACTGCAATTGCATTGTGTTTCCCATCCACGCCCTCTCAGCTCAGAGTGAGTCATCTCCAGCCTCTTGGCTTTTGTTTAACAATCACAGCAACGAAGAAAAGCAACACGGCCCTGGACGCTCAGAGTTCTAGTTATTCAAGGTCTGTCTCTGCCTGCAAACAGAGCGTTGCCTGGATGTTTCAATGAGAATGGGCTTGGGAGCGATCTTCTTTTTAAATGTAATCTGTCAACGATGGCAAGCTTCATTCCTGTCACTTATTCCCAGGTGCTGGGAACAGACAATTACCTTGAGAATGTCATTATTGCAATGACACTTTAAATGGAAGACAGTTTAAAAAGTTTGGCGTTGGAAGAGAGGAGATTTCAGCCCCACTTCCTGTTGTGCCTGTAGATTGCTTGCGGCATTGCGACACTCATAATCGTAGTAAGAAGCGCATAATGTTTGGCGGTGGCTTTTCTTAAATCCCCAGCTCTTGGAGTCATGTAAGTTGGTGAGACGCTCAGCTTTCATTTGAAACCAGTATTACTATGGTTGCAAATGAAAGCTCAGGAATGTGAACTCTTAAAGCCTCAACCAGAAGGCCAACAAAAAAAAAAACAGCAAATCTACCTTCTTTAAGTCTCATGAAGCAAGAGGAAGACCAAGGACAGGGTAGGTCCATTACTCAATGAGGGGGAAAAAATGTGGAAATGATAGAGGTGCTTAATGACTTCTTTGTTTTGGTTTTCACCAAAAAGGTAGGTGGCAATTGGACGTTTAAAGTAGTGAATGCCAGTGAAAATGAGATATGATCAGAGGCTAAAATAGGAAAAGAACAACTTAAAAATTACTTTGACAAGTTAGATGGCTTCAAGTCACCAGGGCCTGATGAAATGCATCCTAGAATACTTCTAGAATATTCAAGGGGCTGAGTGAGGAGATATCTGGGCCATTAGTGATTATCTTTGAAAAGTCATGGAAGACGGGAGAGGTTCCAGAGGACCGAAAAAGGGTAAATATAGACTCAATCTATAAAAAGGGAAATAAGGACAACCCGGGGAATTACAGACCAGTCAGTTTAACTTCTGTACCTGGAAAGATACTGGAGCAAATAATAAGCAGTCAATTTGCAAACATCTAGAAGATAATAAGGTGATAAGTAACAGTTAGCATGGATTGGTCAAGGACAAATAATGTCAACCTAACCTGATAGCTTTCTTTGACAGGGTAACCAGCCTTGTGGCTAGGGGAGAAGTGGTAGACGTGGTATATCTTGACTTCGTAAAGCTTTTGATACTGTCTTGCATGACCTTCTCATAAACAAACTAGGGAAATGCAACCTAGATGGAGCTACTATAATGTGGATACAAAACTGGTTGGAAAACCATTCCCAGTTATCAGTGGTTCACAGTCCTGCTGGAAGGGCATAACCAGTGGGGTCCCGCAGATCAGTTCTGGGTCCAATTCTGTTCAATATCTTCATCAATGATTTAGATAATGGCATAGAGAGGACACTTATAAAGTTTGCAGATGATACCAAGCAGGGAGGGGTTGCAAGTGCTTTGGACGATAGGATTAAAATTCAAAATGATCTGAAAAACTGGAGAAGTGGTCTGAAGTAAATAGGATGAAATTCAATAAGGACAAATGTAAAGTGTTCCACTTAAGAAGGAACAATCATTTGCACACATATAAAATGGGAAATGACTGCCTAGGAAGGAGTACTGCGGAAAGGGATCTGGGGGTCATAGTGGATCACAAGCTAAATATGAGTCAACAGTGTAACACTTATGCAAAAAAAACAAAAAACATCATTCTGAGATATATTAGCAGGAGTACTGTAAGCAAGACACGAGAAGTAATTCTTCCGCTCTACTCCACGCTGATAAGGCCTCAGCTGGAGTACTGTGTCCAGTTCTGGGTGCCACATTTCAGGAAAGATGTGGACAAATTGGAGAAAGTCCAGAAAAGCAACAAAAATGATTAAAGGTCTAGAAAAAATGACTTATAAGGGAAGATTGAAACAAGTGGGTTTATTTAGTCTGGAGAAGAGAAGACTGATAACAGTTTTCAAGTACATAAAAGGTTGTTACAAGGAGGAGGGAGAAGAATTGTTCTTAATCTCTGAGGGTAGGACAAGAAGCAATGGGCTTAAATTGTAGCGAGGTTGGACGTTGCAAAACTTCTTAACTGTCAGGGTGGTTAAGCACTGGAATAAATTGCCTAGGGAGGTTGTGGAATCTCCATCACTGGATAACTTTAAGGACAGGTTGGACAAACGCCTGTCAGGGATGCTGATGCTTGGTCCTGCTATAGACTTGATGACCTCTGTTGTACTTAAAGTACTGCACAGGATCTTTTCAGGGGGAATAAGGCAGAACACCACATTTATTAGTAATACATGTATTCATTAACACTGTATTATATGCATATAATATATTACACTTACACTCACACACACACACAAACACACTCCGTCTTGTTGTTACCAATTAGTTGCTCCCCTTAACTTCACTGGCCAGGTGAGTTAGATGGGGGAAGGGGTGGAGCCGGGCTTCTGCCGATCCGGATCGATGCTCCCATGTTGACAAGACGAGACCCGGGGTCCTCTGCAAGACACCTCACTTTTATAGCAGCTTTCCTCTTATGCAAATCTATACCGGATTCAAACTCTGTGTCTGTGTCCATTGGTCCTTTGTGCTGCTTTTTTTGAGTGTTGTCCCAATGCTGCAAAGAGGGTGTTTCCAAAAGAAGGTGCGTGCTTCTAACCCCCGAGGCCGTCAGTATGTCTGCTTGTCTTTAATGAGCCCACTTGACACGTTTTATTGTCCTTGGGTCTGGCTCCCAGCCCCTCTCCAACAGTTGAGGCTGTCTGGAGGTGCTGCCTTCCATGCCTTCCTCATTCACACCTCATTCATTCAACAGGGCAATTGATTAAGAGTGGGGGGGGAGAGCTCTTGTTCTACTGCTAGCAAAAAGAAATTTTTCTTCTATCTTATTCTATCCTTAGGGGCTATAATATTATACCAAGGGCAATGCAAAGTTTCTAAATGAAGCTTTGATACAAAGTCCCATGAAAACAGAGGTCACACGTGGGTAGACCCACCACAAGGTTATATGAAGAGGCACAATGTAAAGTCATATGAAAATTATCAGAGATTGATCTACACCTCTCAAGATCCCTTCCGGTCCTATGATTCTATAATTCTATGTTGTTGTTTTTCAGAGCCAATCTCATGAACTCTAAACAGTTGGGCTGACAACATTGTTTCAAGTGTACAGCCATGTTCTGCAACATGACATGTTATGGCTCTAAACCAGGGATGGGCAAACTATTTGGCCCGAGGGCCACATCTGGGTGGGGAAATTGCATGCAGGGCCATGAATGTAGGGCTGGGGCAGGAGGTTGGGGCGCAGGAGGAGTGCGGGGTGTATGAGGGGGCTCAGGGCAGGAGATTGGGGTGCAAGAAGGTGCGGGGTGCAGCGGGGGTTGAGGGCAGGGGGTTGGGGTGCAGGAGAGGTGCGGCAGGGGGCTCGGGGCAGGGGGTTGAGGTTCAGGAGGGATGCAGAAGGGGGCTCAGGGCAGGGGGTTGGGGTGCAGGAGGGATGCAGAAGGGGGCTCAGGGTGGGTGTTGGGGTGCGGGAGGGGGCCCAGGACAGGGGGTTGGGGTGTGGCAGGGGGCTCAGGGCAGGGGCTTGGGGTGCAGGAGGGTGCGGGGTGTGGCAGGGAGCTCAGGGGAGGGTGTTGAGGTGCAGGAGGGATGCAGAAGGGAGCTCAGGGCAGGGGGTTGAGGTGCAGAAGGGGGCTCAGGGCAGGGGGTGGGGTGCGGGGTGCGGCAGGGGGCTCAGGACAGGGGAGTTGGGGTGCAGGAGAGGTGCGGGAGGGGGCTCAGGGCAAGTGGTTGAGGTGTAGGAGGGGTAAGGCAGGGGGGTTCAGGGCAGGGGGTTAGGGTGCAGGAGGGGGCTCAGGGCAGGGGGTAGGGGTGCAGCAGAAGATTGGGAAGCGGGGTGCAAGAGGGGTTCAGGATGCGGGCTCCCATTGGTCATGGCTCCCCGTTCCCGGCCAATGGGAGCTGCGGGGTGCGGTGCCTGCAGGCGTGGGCAGTGCACGGAGCCCTCTGCCCCCCCCCTCCTTTCCCCCAGGGGCCACAGGGACGTGGTGCCGGCCACTTCCGGGAGCGGCACAGGGCCCGCGGCGCCAATGGGGGTGGCAATCCTGTGGGCCGGATTCAAAACCCTGATGGGCTGGATCCGGCCCGCAGACTGTAGTTTGCCCATCCCTGCTCTAAACACTGGTTCACATCAGCAATGGAGATGAAGCCTTTCAAGAGATGAGCACTAAGACTGGATAACATCCCAGGTCTGCACTGACTGAAGGGGGTTATGATCTGATGACTAATAGGGACCCTAAATGAAATGAGTTTTCATCTCAGTCTAGTTCTCAATGATCAGGTGTCCATATCTTTGTAACCAACAGCTGCCGAAAGGCTCCATGTTCCCACCTTCAGAAGATCCCTTAACAGAGATGGTCTAGACAGCCCTGCACTCCACTTACAGGTGAAGACAAAACCTATTTTCTTCCTGCTCTTGCCATATCTCTCGCTGTTGCACATGCTAATGATTAGGTTTATGCCTTTCGACCCACTCTAGCTTCACGGAAAAACTGAAATGGCAAAAGGGTTTTCTTTCAAAGGGTTCAAACCTGACCCATTTTTTTTCTCCAAAATTTCTAGTTAAATCATTTTTTCCACCTTTGAAAAACAATTAATTGAAAATATATTTTTGAATCTTGATGGCTATTCAAAAACAATTTTTTACAAAAACTAAACGCCAGCCGGTTTTTGGGGAAGCACCTTGATTTGTGGGGCAGTGGGGGAAGGGCCTTACACATTGAAAACTTTTCTGTCAAAAAATCTGCCCTGCCCGGGTGGTGGTGTCCACTGGCAGTGCTCTGGTCAGCCACTTGATGGCGCTGTGTGTAGAGCGTTCCATATGGGAGATGGTCCCTGGTAAACAAAGGAGACCAAGCTGGTACCAGACAAAGAAACAGCTGCACCTGGGTACAAACTGGACTATAAAGTCTCCAGAGCAGAGACCCATGGTAAGAGGGGAGGCAGTGTGAGGGAAGTGGTGCCATGATGCTGATACATAGGGTAGAAATGGGTCCAAGTGGATGGCTCCAGATCCTCTGAATGGTTTTTCCTCTTATAACAACATTCATAGAATCACAGGGTTGGAAGGGACCTCAGGAGGTATCTAGTCCAGCCCCCTGCTCAAAGCAGGACCAATCCCAACTAAATCATCCCAGCCAGGGCTTTTTCAAGCCTGACCTTAAAAACTGCTAAGGAAGGAGATTCTACCACCTCCCTAGGTAACCCATTCCAGTGCTTCACCTGCCTCCTAGTGAAATAGTTTTTCCTAATATCCAACCTAAACCTCCCCCACTGCAACTTGAGACCATTACTCCTTGTTCTGTCTTCTGGTACCACTGAGAACAGTCTAGATCCATCCTCTTTGGAACCCCCTTTCAGGTAGTTGAAAGCAGCTATCAAATCCCCCCTCATTCTTCTCTTCTGCAGACAAAACAATCCCAGTTCCCTCAGCCTCTCCTCATAAGTCATGTGCTCCAGCCCCCTAATCATTTTTGTTGCCCTCCACTGGACTCTTTCCAATTTTTCCACATCCTTCTTGTAGTGTGGGGCCCAAAACTGGACACAGTACTCCAGATGAGGCCTCACCAATGCCAAATAGAGGGGACCGATCACGTTCCTCGATCTGCTGGCAATGCCCCTACTTATACAGCCCAAAATGCAGTTAGCCTTCTTGGCAACAAGGGCACACTGTTGACTCATATCCAGCTTCTCGTCCACTGTAACCCCTAGGTCCTTTTCTGCAGAACTGCTGCCTAGCCATTCAGTCCCTAGTCTGTAGCAGTGCATAGGATTCTTCCATCCTAAGTGCAGGACTCTGCACTTGTCCTTGTTGAACCTCATCAGATTTCTTTTGACCCAATCCTCTAATTTGTCTAGGTCCCTCTGTATCCGATCCCTACCCTCCAGCGTATCTACCACTCCTCCCAGTTTAGTGTCATCTGCAAACTTGCTGAGGGTGCAGTCCACTCCATCCTCCAGATCATTAATGAAGATATTGAACAAAACCGGCCCCAGGACTGACCCTTGGGGCACTCCACTTGATACCGGCTGCCAGCTAGACATGGAGCCATTGATCACTACCTGTTGAGCCCAACGATCTAGCCAGCTTTCTATCCACCTTGTAGTCCATTCATCCAGCCCATACTTCTTTAACTTGCTGGCAAGAATACTGTGGGAGACCGTATCAAAAGCTTTGCTAAGGTCAAGGAATAACACATCCACTGTTTTCCCCTCATCCACAGAGCCAGTTATCTCGTCATAGAAAGCAGTAAGGTTAGTCAGGCATGACTTGCCCTTGGTGAATCCATGCTGACTGTTCCTGATCACTTTCCTCTCCTCTAAGTGTTTCATAATTGATTCTTTGAGGACCTACTCCATGATTTTTCCAGCGACTGAGGTGAGGCTGACTGGCCTGTAGTTCCCCAGATCCTCCTCCTTCCCTTTTTTAAACATGGGCACTACATTAACCTTTTTCCAGTCATCCGGGACCTCCCCCAATCGCCATGAGTTTTCAAAGATAATGGCCAATGGCTCCACAATCGCATCCACCAACTCCTTTAGCACCCTTGGATGCAGCGCATCCAGCCCCATGGACTTGTGCTCATCCAGGTTTTCTAAAGTCCTGAACCACAGAGGGCTGGTCACCTCCTCCCCATGCTGTGCTGCCCAGTGCAGCAGTCTGGGAGCTGACCTTGTTCGTGAAGAAAGAGGCAAAAAAACCATTGAGTACATGAGCTTTTTCCACATCCTCTGTCACTAGGTTGCCTCCCTCATTCAGTAAGGGGCCCACACTTTCCTTGACTTTCTTCTTGTTGCTAACATACCTGCAGAAACCGTTGGTTTCCCAATCTGCCGCTCAGCTCAGCCATTGCTCGTTGGCTGGTTCTCGTGGGTGTTACAGGAGAAGAAGCTCTCCCCCGAAGACTGGGGCTAGCTCCTGATTTCCTTCTCCCGGGCTTTCAGGCCTCATCTCGATCCAGTGTAAAGACATTGCCATAGCAACTCCCTGACGTAGTGCACTGAACTGGTGCAAGATGGGGCTTGTACTGGTGTGGTGTGTCCTGGTAACTTTCCATGGGAAATGCATGAGTATGGTGGGGGGGTCTGCAGTGTACCCCTGGAGCAAACCCCACCTCCCCCTATCTGGGCAAGCACATAATGGCATGCTGCCTGTTTCTAAAGGGCCCTATCAGCTCTGGCTCTCTTCCCAAAGAAGCACTGCTGTCCTACCCTAAAGTCTTGTATTCCTGTCCATTAGCTGGGCCGTTGTAAAGATAACAGTGCTGCACCCACCCCTAGTGGCATATGTCTGCAGCCAGAGGTAGGCTGCCCGCACACAGTATAGCTCAAGGCAGGGACTGTATCTTTAAGAAGATTGTACCATAAGAACAGCAACACTGGGTCATACTTAAAGGTCCATCTGGCCCAGTATCCTGTCTTCCGACAGTGGCCAATGCCAGGTGCCCCAGAGGGAATGAATAGAACAGGGAATCAAGTGATCCATCCCCTGTTGCCCATTCCCAGCTTCTGGCAAACAGAGGCTAGGGACACTGGACCGAGAGAAAGCAGCTGTTCCAGATCAGCGGGTCAATCCCAGGCAGGCGGCCGTCTCCAGGACATGACGGTTACCCTCTTCCTCCTGGGCGCTTGCTGCCCTGCTGTGGAAATGCACCGTGGGTGACACGCGGGGTTGCTCACTGCCTTTATGCTACATGTGGTATGGAACCAGATGCCCATCCTTGGTGTCCCGGTCCTCGGCCCTGCTCTCTTTATGGAGCAGGGCACTGGCTCTGCAGGTGATTCAGCTGGGACCCAGTTGCGGGAGAAGAAAGGAGCGTAGCTGCCTGGTGAGCAGGGTCTGGGGGTTAATAACCAAATCTCCCCTCTCCCCGCCCCTCCAGTCTAAGCTACGTCATATGACTGCCCAGTGACTAGCCTGTTGTGCAGAGACATGTGCAGTCCCAGGGCCTACGAGCCGGCCAGGGCCCATTCCAGCTGGGGTTTGTAGAGAGCTCTGAGAGGGAAGGGGAGCAAAGGTAGGGCCTGCAGCACAGGGTGGAACCCTTTGGTTATGTTACGGGGGTTTGGATCCCTCTCACACGTGGCTTTGTCCTTGGGAAGTGAGTGCTGGAGGCAGCTCTCGCCGTTCCTGGGGCTCTCGCAGGGCTGGAAGGCGGAGGAGACGACTTGGACTTGGGCAGGAAGCAACTTGTGAACTCGCTCACCCTCAAAAGTCCACTGCTCAGTCAGCAGACGCCGCGCTGCAGCCCTGCCGCTGGGTCTGCAGGTGGAGATTCTCTCCTGAGGCTGCTGGGGACAGCTAGACGCCGGGTCTCTTGGGCTCTCCCAGGCTAACCCAGTCTGCGCGGTGCAGTGTCACTAGGTAGGTTTCTCTCAATCCTGGCCTGGCTGGGGCTGCTACATGCACTGTGTCCCCCAGCTCCAGCTTCGTATGAACTCAAAGCGAGACCTAGCTCATCCTCGCGGACGGTTACGTCAGACAGAGCCCAGTATTCAGATACACCCCCCCAGCAGCTGCAGGGCTAATCACCGAGCGGGGTGCATAGAGGGATGCATCTCTGCGGAAAGGCTTGGTGGGAAAGACAGCAGCATCTATTTGCCTAGAGGTGTAGGGTGTATCGCATTGTTCATCCAGCTGTAGGTTCAATAAAGATAGTGTGCGCAGCCAATGGCTTCTTGTGCGTGGATCTTAACAAGTTGGCATGGGAGGAAGAGAGAACTCCAAGCAGCTGGGGTGGTATGAAATAGGAGTGGTGATGGCTATAAACAGGGGAGCCTGGAGATGTAGGTGGGCAGAGCCACTTAGCCACGGGTGTCAAACACTCTTCCCCCCCCCCCCCCCCCCGCTGTATTTCCCGAATGGCACAGCCCTGTGCTACAAAATCTCAGCTTGCATTTAAAAATTAACACCAATGGTCCTAGCCCTCCTGCGTCGTAGGGCGGCACTGAAAGTGACCTTGCAAAGAGCAGGGTTAAGAAGTCACCCTGTCAAGAATTCTTCCTTCAGAACAGGATGCTATGGATGTGCAGGGGGAAGAGAGAACGGGAGCACGCAGGGCAGTCCGTTAGTGAGGGAACAGCAGGGCAGGGAAGCTGCAGAGGGTTTCTCTTTAAAAAGAAGGCTTCGTTTTCCTCTGCATAGTGATGTTTTTCCCTGATGCCGTAGGGCTAGCTGTGAACTCAGATAAGTCACTGCTCTTTTACGGCCGTCGACACTGAGATCAGGGCCCTGTTGTGCTGGCAGTTGCATAGACGCCTAGTGAGAGGGACTAGATGAGATGTTCCCAGGGTGAGTTGGGATAGGGGGGAGGTCACACAGCTGGTCAGGGGCAGAGATGAGAATAGAACCCAGATCTCCTGACCCTCAGTTTAGAGGCCTGGCCTTTGATTCACACTGCCTCAGCATCCTGTGACACTGTCTGTATTGGCTAAGTCACCGCATCTGACAGCCTGCAGTAACCCAGGGGCAGATGAGAGACACGCTATTGTATCCAAGCTGTAGGCACCTTGGAACGTGGCTGTACCACATCCCCCCGCATGGCTGTCAGAATGTACACGCATCGGGCCCGGCTCCGTGAGCCAGAGCAGGATCTCTGTCTGCAGTATGACACCACGGACCGACAGCGAGCGGTTCCGGCCCGTGCTCAGACACACCCGCCCATGCAGTGTCATACGGCACAGCAGCGGCGGAAGCTGGCTGATCGATGCACTGGGATGCCTTTCTCTTGTATTCCTCTTTGCCTGGCTCACAGCCGGTTTGGTTACCGCAAGTAAACAGGAGTCTGTGACTTAGCCAAGATCTCAGCCAACTTTATTATAGTGCTGCCCACCCCAGATCTTACAGTCTATGGGCACAGGACGTTCGTGGAACACCAAACGGCTGGTCTAGTCCAATGTCGTGGCCCTGCTTGGAAGGGAGGTGTGATCCCTTCGCTGGGCCTCTAGTAATTTAGGTTTAGCGATGGAAAAACCTGTTGGAGCAGCAGCCTCTGCCGGTGCAGGATTGGTTCTCCACTGCACCTTTTCCAAGTGCCCTTCTCAGTGTAACCGTATGTCCCAAATTGCTCTCTAGAACTTTTTCAGCATTTCCCCCCCCATTCCTTACACGTTGTAATGCTGCTTTTGCTCTGTTGCCAGCAACTGTACGTTGAGGAGCGAGATTTTCATTGAGATGTGGATGATGATGTGCAGGCCACGTTCCCGGAGTGGTGAGTTGAGCTTATTCCCTCCCAGGTGCATTGCTTTGCACGTGCCAGCACTGGATTTCATTGGCTCTGATGTTGCTCATTCCCCGAGCTTGGTTAGGTCCCTCTGAAGTTGTTCAGTCTTCTCCGGTCTTGAGTCACCTAAATAAGGGCTGGATCCAAACTCTTTGGAACTAAAGTCGAGCCTGGCTGTGGACTTCACTTCGCTTTGGCTCACGCCTTAATTCTGTGTCATCTGCAAACTTGGTCAGTTTACTACTCGTTCCCTTGTTGAGATCCTTAATAAAATGCAGCCTACGAGGTGGAAGGTGTGGGTGCCGTCGGGGGAGAGACTGGGGCAGGTAATCTTTCGCTGGCCTAAAACTCCTGTAAAAACCTGCAACCCCCAAAGGACAATGGCCCGGGAAGCTGAGCCGCTCCTCATTTTTAGCAGTGTATGCTCTCTGCGGCCAAAAGTTCTGCTGTGACTTTGGCGGGATGAAATAGCTTTGGACTTAGCCCCAGGTCTGAGGACTTGATGCCACGTAAGGAGGGAGCTGGTGCTTGAAGTGACAATTTGCAGACTCGTCACGGGACATTTCTGTTTCTCAGGCTGGGATTTCACGCCGAGAGCAGCTGACGCTGCTGTGAAATGGATGGCAGCCATCTGTGGGGTGGGGACTGCTGGCTATTTTAGGAGAATACGTTTCCTTTTTTCTGCAGCCTGTTAACGAAGGGAGGAAACATCTTGGCTTTGGGTTTTGTAAGAAGTGAAGACCCTCTGTAAAACCACAATGGGCATTCCAACCCTAAGCTGTATGGAGCCCCTGTCTCCGGGATAGTTCGGATCTAGAACCAAACTCTGGGGCCTGAGCCGCATCTCGAGACTGTACAAACCTCCGTGGTGCGGTTTGCAGACCCGCACTAAGGCTACGGGGGTGATGGAGCAGGCCTGGGCTGATAAAGGCCCTGTCCCTCAGCAGCTGCAGAGCACGCTCCAGATGGAGGACTTGCTTAGGAGGGGATGCTGACGTCAAGCTGGGGGATTGTGAGGGAGAGGCTGTCTGGGGGTAGGAAGCCAATCAGTCGCTTCTGGGACAGAGGAATCCACAGCGGGCCCGGGCTGTGGGTACGGCCCGACCAGGCGCCTGACCCCTTTCCCCCTTGAATTCCCCCCAACAAAGGAATCACTGGGACGGGGGCTGGGAAGTGCCGATTGTCTGAATCGTTGAGACTGCTTGAGCAACCCTCCGCTGGGCTGTGACCATGCCCCAAACTGAGGGGAGAACAGAGGAGGTAGGAAGGGGCCAAGGGGAGGTTGGTCTGTGGTATCAGCTAGAGGGGACTGAGACCCTCTTCACCTCTTCCCCCTCGGGCTCTGGACTGGGACCTATTGGAGAGGGAGGGCCCATTCCCTTGCCCCTTGTCCGACCAGGGGAACCTGGAGAAGGACAGGCTGTAACTTGGCCACCAGCCCCTCAGATTGCCCAATAAGGCTACCCCAGGATTTGGGATTTTGGGAGTGCCAGCCCCTAACTGAACCCTGCTGTACCCTTGTGTGAAGAGACCTGGCTTCCAGGTTGTATATGAACACACAGGGCTTCGTGATTGGTTTAAAGTTGCTGTTCATCTGCTGCATTGTGACCTGAACACCGGGGCACCGGGGCTCAGTGGAGAGAGACTGGACTGGAAGTTGAAACCCTGCTTCCATTCCGTGGCCTGCAAGTGAGTTCAGGCCAGTCACTTGGGGGCCGTGCTTTTGAGATCCAGGGCTGAAAAGTGCTATTCTGGGCACTACAGTAGTGGCCAGAGGCCTTGTTGATCTAGGCACTATGCACGTGCATAGGAAGAGATGGTCCCCGCACTAAATCTAATTTAAGACAAGACTTGACAAGTGGACGGACCAAGCGATCCCAGGGGAGAGGGTGATGAGAACGCAGGGCTGCACTCAGCGCACTGCAGGTGTCAAGCCAAAGCGTTTCTGTTGTTGAGGGTCTCCGGGTCTAAGCACAAAAGCCTGAATTCGTCTCTCTTACACACAGAGTCAGAGCTCCACCTGTGTGAGTGGAATTTAACCCTATGTTGTTAGGATTAGTGCATGAGAACCAGGAAGTGAAACTGACCAGTCTAGCTTCATCAGCCAAACGGCATGAAATGGAAATAAAGGAAACAGATGACGGCCGTGGAAAGAGATTATTGATATTACTGTAAAGGGTTCCCAGATAACTCATACACATGCAGCTGGGTAGGGGCTGGTTCTCTGCTCACACCTGATTAATAACAGTGTACCTCTTATGGGCCTCAGCCAGGTCAAGGGCTCCATTGTGCGCTAGGCACTGCACAAACCCATAGTAAATGACAGAGCCTGTCCCCAGTTGTTGTATCATTGTAACTAGGCCTGGCTGAAAATTGTCTTTCATGGGAGCTGTGGTTCTTCTGTCAGCTGGGCTATATTGCCCATCATGCCTCAGAGCCAGGGACTCCCATGATGCAATGCCTCCCCTCTGCAAGAAGGGAGACTGAGGTGCATCATGGGTGATGTAGTCAGACCTGGGAAACTGAAATATTTGGGGTTTTCAGCCTAAAATGTTTGGTACTCACATTTGTGCAGAAAATAAACATCTGTGTGAAGAGAACCGCAGGGAGCTGAGGAGAGTCAAGCTCAGGATATTTGAATAGCTTCGGCATCTGCCTCAGAAATGGAGATTGTCTCCGGCCTGTGGGAAGGATCAAGTGGCCCCGTCCCCGAACCCTCTGACTTTAGCTAACCACTCAGCTACACAAATAGCCTTGTATTCATTGGAGAGCAGCTCTTCACGCTGGGCTAGCAGTTTTCTGGACTGGGCCACTGCTGTCTTTTTCAAGAATTAAAGCGAGACCTAGAACGTCGGTGACCTCATGGGAGAGAATCAAGAGGGGACAAACCGCAACAGCAACGAGATTTGCAAACAAACAGAATTCGCTACGGCGACGTCCCCTGCTCCCTACACCCTGGAGAAGCTTGTGTGAGGCTCATGTCCTGAAACAAACGGTTGCCTGTTTCCTTCCATCTTCCTCCTCCTCATATCCCCAGCCCTTTAACTCTGCACATCACAGAGTGCGACCCAGGAGTTCTGGGTCCCAATCCTCACCTCTGCCACCAATTCTCTGTGTGACCTTGGACAACTCCCTGCGTCTCTGTCCCTGGGATCGCCAGCTGTACAATGGGGGGATTTCTTTTTCCTTTCTTCTGCCTTCTGTCCATTTGGGTTGTAAGTTCTCTGTGGAGGGGACAGTCTAACCAGTGGCACCCTGATCTCAGCTAGGGCCTCTAGGTGCTACTGTAATACCAGGCACTGGATTCGGGGTGCTCTTACATGTGCACAAAGCTCGTTTTTGCATCTCTTGAGGCAACCATATGGTTTGAAGAGGCTCTGGATGGGGTGAGTGGGGTCACTGAGCGTTCTCGCTCTCTGGTGCTTCCCTGGCTGGTTCTTTGCGATGTGCTCAGGGTCTAGTTGATCGTCCTGTGTGGGGTCGGGAAGGAATTTCCCCCCTGGTCACATGGGCACTGACCTTTGGGGGTGTTTTTTTCTCCTTCCTCTGCAGCGTGTGGGTGCGGGTCACTCGCTATCATCTGGATCATTTCCCCACCATGGCAGGGGCCTTGTTGCACCTTGGAGCCTCCTATTCTCTGCCTATGGCGTAGTCCAGTCCCCTGTGGGCTGTAATACGTTGGTTGCTAATTTGGGTTCCTGGGTTTATATACAGGAGGCCAGACTGGATGACCTAGTCCCTCCTCTTTTCCATTGTCTCCTAAAGGCGCATTGAGCTTGTTCTGTTCAGATGTGGTCCATCACGCGTCACTGTATGGTTTGAAGCTTATCTAATGGGCTCGTGTGGCTGCATCCATACCCACCAAGGCTTCCCCATTCCGCCTACCCCGCCCGTGCCTAGTAAGTGAATAAACAGGCTGTCAGGCCAGCAGGGGGCGTGAGGGGCAGTAGCTCTAGCATCTCTGCTCACCTGTGCAAATGCCAGGGGTCATCAGGAGGGTTTAAACCCAGGCCCTTAAACACCACACCGCTGACATCTGCTGCTTGTGTTAAAGGAGTAACTCCGTCCGCTGGCAGCAATGGTAGGTTGTTCTCACTAGAGGGGGATGTGACACACGCTGGGTTCATGTACATTCCAGTATGGCGTGGCTGAAGCTTGGATGTGCACCCGAAGCATGAGGGGAGTCTCTCTTGTCAGTAAAGCCCTTCAGATGCAATGTGCCCTAGTGGAAGATGGTTGTGAATAAGAGGCTGATCGGGGTGAGTTCCGGGGGCAGTGAGGCCGGTTGTGCATTGTCCTGCAAGCCAAGCAGCCAGAGTGGGAGGGGTTCTGCCCAAACCCAGCTGTTTGGCATCAGAAAGAGAAGGGTCATTTCAGAGCATTTCTAGGAGACTCAAACTCCCCTGCGTTGCCAGCTCCCGAGCGCACACACACTCTGGAGTTCACAGGCCACAAGCAGAGCCAGCCCCCTGCTCTCATGCAGCTCCGGGCAGTCGGAGAGGAGAGGATGATGATGATTGCCTGAGCCTGTCACCACACTGGCTGCAGCAGCTGTGCACGGCTCAGTCCTGAGCTGTGCAAGGCTGGAGGAGGAGGCAGTGTTGCTCAGAGCCGAGCGAGGGTGGATCTCTCGCCATAGAAGCAAGAGGGGAAGCTGTCAGTGGGAGAGATGGAGCAGCCGTGTCTGAGAGCAACCTCCCTCTAAGGGATCCGCTGCGTGTGTGTGTGTGTGTCCCTGTGCCTCGGATTTCCGCCCGTGCCCCTAATCTCATGGCTGGTTTTACATCCGTGCACAACAGCTGGGCTTGCTCCATTCGGTGAGCTCCAGAAACAAAGGCACTTCAGAGCCGGACGGACACACGCCCAGCCGCCTTGTTGTTATTAGCCACGGAGGAAGGCGACAGCCCCGCGGAGCTCTCCGCCTCGCCTGCCGCCGGGCTCTGTGTGTCTGTGCGGGGGAGCGCACGAGAAGCCGCTCCTGCCTGAAGAGACCGCTTCCTCGGCTCCACGTTAACAGCTAGTGATTTTCCACACCTCTCCGCTCCTTCCCCGACAAGTGGCTGGGCCATGGGAGACAAAGGAACCAGGTTGGTTAATATCTCTGTTGACAATGTGGGTTGTTCTGCTGCAGATGGGGATTCTGGCTCTTGCATTATTTGGATGTTTGCTGGACCGTAGACACCGCTAAGGCGCTGGCGCTCAGCCTGCTAATCCCGCTGCATTTCCATCCACTGGGATTTTTTTTGGAGGTGGTGGGGAGGAGGGGGGCAGATCTAGGCATTTGCTTTGTGTGCAGAGCAGTGTGTGGTATTTAATGGCACAGGAGAGAGAAAGCAGAGTCCGAGCAATGCGCTCTCCGATGAGGCGTTCTCCACCTAATGCACTTTAATAGCCCAATGAATCACCCATTATCCCGGGCTCTCGCTCTCGGTAGCCAGCTGCCGCTAGCCAGGGGTGCCCGGCGTCCGTCGCGTTGGTCGACCGGAGCGCTGCAGCTCCCGCCCCTGGGAGATGAGACAGCGGAGGCTTGAAAAACGGGACTTTTCCCAAGCGGGTGGTTTCCCCCCCGGCCTGGTTCCCCGGGGAAGAGCTGAATAGAGAGGTGGCGGCTTTGCAGTGAGCAGCTCCCGGAATCTCCCGGGCTGTTTGCTGGGGTTGTTGACCTGCTGGGGCAGTTGCGGGGTGGTCCCATTTTTTTTGGGGGGGGGGGGGGGCTGCATTTCCCAACTGGAGGCATTTTCCCTTTTCAGCTCTGGCTTTGCCTGGACCCAGTCCAGGGCAGTGTGGGCTGCTGAGGAATCCTTGTGCATGTTGATTTCCTTTCGGAGCCAAGCCCCCGCTGGTCTCTTGCCTGGGGGGAGCAGGGCTGGCTCCCCTGTTGAGTCAGGGATTGCACCGCTGCTGTGGGGGGGTCTATGGAAGCGAATCGTAGTCACTTTCCCCCCTGGGCTCTCCAGAACACAAAGCAAAGGGGATCAGGGCTGGTTGGCTCCAGGCCACGTTTAGATTCATGGCCCGGTCACTGAGCGCAGATGAACACGACGCTGTCCATGCAATTGGCTGGCCTGCTTTGGGGTTAGTGCTGCCCTGCGAGCTCCCCAAGGCGGGGTCCCTTTGGGGAGGGGGATTCCTGGTCACCCCCCACACCCCGTTCATGGCTGGTGCAGCTGGCCTGCTCGGCAATGTTGCGGTGGGGATGAGCCATGAGTCTCATTCAGTAGCATTGGCTTTCGTGGACTACAGCCCACTTCTTCGGATGCACATGCATCCGAAGAAGTGGGCTGTAGTCCACGAAAGCTTATGCTCAAATAAATGTGTTAGTCTCTAAGGTGCACAAGTACTCCTGTTCTTTTTGCGGATATAGACTAACCTGGCTGCTACTCTGAAACCTTTCAGTAGCATGTGCAGCGTTACCTAGTTAGTTTTGCCAGAAGTTGGGAACGGGCGGCAGGGGATGGATCACTTGATAATTACCGGGTCTGTTCATTCCCTCTGGGGCACCCGGCGCTGGCAAGGGGGCTTGTAGTAGGTGGGTGGAGTCGGTGCTGGGGAGAGTCTCCTGGGGACAGCTATCAGCCCTGGGCAACTTGAACTGTGTTGCCGCTTCCCACGCCGAACCTGATGCTCATAGGTTTGGATCGGGGGGCATGTTTCAAAATCCCCTCCCAGAGCTGCCCCTCCTCCTCCAGGGAGCATGGTCTAGTGGCTAAGACACTGCTCTGGGACTTAGGTACTGTTAGTTCAATTCGTGGCTTTACCATAGACTCCCTCTATGACCTTGGACACTGCGCCGCTCTGTGCCTCAGTTTCCCCACCTGCAAAATGCAGATAAGAATCCTCCCTTTTCCCCACCCACCCCTTGCAAGCTCTAAAATAGGGACTGTCTCTTACTATGTATGTGTACAAGAGGGTCCTCATCTCAGAGTGCATAGGTTTTAGGAGGTAGGCCTGTCACAAAAATTAGATCCAGCTTACGGTTTCAAGCCCCTTTCCCTCAGTGGATTATTCTATATACATAAAAATTGATTCACCCATAACTAAAATGCACCTGTTGTTTTACTCATAACTGAAATGCAGCCACTTCTGGGGTGGGATTGTGGCAGCTGGTTAACAGCTCACAGCAACACTACACACAATGTGGGAAAAGGAGACCATCCAGCTGAATCTTGTGAAAGAGGGCACCCCCTAAAGCCAGGCGGGACCGTTGGTTCAGTACAGACTCAAGAGGCAGAGAGGGACACAACTGTACTCTGATAATGCAGGAGCGAACTGTAATACACGAATGATTCTCTCCTCTAGCGACTGGCCCAAAGACAGGAGAAGGGACCAAATGCTGGAATTGTAAAGGTCTTTGAGTGCTTGAATCCCTTTAAAAATCTGGCCTTGCTACCGTCATTAGCTAAGCCAGTGGTTCTCGAACTTTTGTACTGGTGACCCCTTTCCCAGAGCAAGCCTCTGAGTGCGCCCCCCCTTATAAATGAAAAATACTTTTTTTATATATTTAACAGCATTATAAATGCTAGAGGCAAAGCAGGATTTGGGGTGGAGGCAGACAGCTCGCGACCCCCCCATGTAATAACCTCGCAACCCCCTGAGGGGTTCTGACCCCCAAATTGAGAACTGCTGAGCTAAACGAACTGGATTCCCTTTGTGGCATATTGCACAGACATGTTGTTGGGGTTTTAAATCTATTTATTGTTTGGATTTTGCTGCTAACTGTCTTTCATATTGAATTCCCTGATTTCTAAGCCCAGAGCTGCCTGTCTGGGGAGTGCAGTCCAACAGCATTTCCTTGCTACCATACGTCGCACTGTTATTTATTTGTATTGCGATAGCACGTAGGAGGCTCAGTCTTGGGCCAGAGCCCCATTGTGCTCGGTGCTCTTATAAACACGAGAGGGCCTTGTGCCAGGCCCCGAGAGCAGTTCTGCTGGCGTGACTCTACCGACCTGACAGAAGTGTTAGTTGATGCAACCGAGAAACTGTCAGACTGGATCCTAAAGTTGAGCCTGAGGGAGATTTTCAAGCCACAAATGGAAGTGCCTTTGAAAGTTCCCCCCTTTGTGCTTGAAATAAAAAGGGGTAGACTGGAGACTCTCCTTTCACTGTTAGCAGTATAGGGCCTAAGACACACACTGGAGCAGTTGTGAGTCCATCCAGCAGAGGGCGTTGGTACCGGCCTGGATGCGCGCGCGCGCACACACACTATGATAGCGGTATCTGTTTCCAGGAACTGGAAGAACTAGTCAGCAATGAGAAGGACACGAACTCTGAAAAACTCCCGTGAGTCAAGAACCTTGTGTGAGATCAGATGGTTGCGTTGCTCTTAAAACCTTTGATAACACAGGGCCAGCCCTTGTGGCCAGCCCTGCCGTGCTACTTTAGGATGCCTGTGTGCATACGTACACAAATACACACACCCCGTCTAACCAGGGAAAGGGTTAAGGCTGTCCAGCCTGATGCTTTGTAGTCACTGAGCTAAGGGACTACGCAGGATTCCTCTCCTGAGGTTTCCCTTTCACCGGGATCCCCCTTCTGCACCGCTGTGTGTGATTAATAATTTAGGCCCCAGGTACTTAAGGGACCGTCTCTTCCCATATGTTCCTCCAAGGCAACTCAGCTCAGCTGGCTTGTCTCTGTCCTCCTCTGGGACAAGTTCAGCTGCCCAACCGTCCCCTCCCCTGTGAGGAAAGTGCCATCACACCTGGGGAAACCGAGTCACGGAGGTTATTGTGCTGAGAAGAACCAAACTCTGCTGCCTGTAGGCCTGGTGCACCCTGCCTCTCTCCCTGCGGCACTACTCTGTGGACTGAATCATTTATGCCCAAGGTACTTAAGGGACCGTCTCACTCCCCTTCCATCCCGCCTCAGCAGCTGGGCTTCCTCTGCCCTGATGTAGCTGATTCGTGTCTGTGCTGGGCCAGTCAGGCTGGGATGTCTGTTGTAACCCCTTCCACGACCACACACAAGGAGGGGTGGGTGGTAGGATGCGTGTGTGCAGGGGATGGGGGTGCTGTACCCAGTGTGTGTGTGTGTGGGGGGGGGGGGCCCCGTAGTACCCAATGTGTGTGTTTGTATGTGGTGGGGGGAAGCACCGTACCCTGTGTGTGTGTGTGTGTGTGTATGTGTGGGGTAGGGAGCGCCGTACTCAGTGTGTATGCAGGGTGATGCTATACCAGTGTGTGTGGGTGCCATTTCTTGTGTGTGTGTGTGTGTGTGTGTGTGTGTGTGTGTGCGCGAAGGGGGGGCACTGTACCCAGTGTGTGTGTGTGTGTGTGTGTATGTGGGGTGATGCCATATCC